>NC_133803.1:35074947-35144349 GCF_043250625.1 Sebastes fasciatus
TCCCTGAAATGGAAAGCACATGATCATTACCCAGAAGGATCCATTGATTTTTCCTCTCAAGACTGACCGAGCTCTAAAAGGGCCTAGACACATGACAGATCAATTACAAACAGGTTTTCTACAGTAGTTAGTGGAGGTGTAACGGTTCTGAAACCGAGACCAGAACCGTGACACAAACGTCCACGGTCTCGTGTTGCATTTCAGTCTTAAGGCCCAGACACGCCAACCCAACATCAAAGAACTAGCTACGACAAAGGCCGACCGTTACGGCACCTTTGTCTTGACCAAAAAGTTGCTCACAAACACATCGCAAAGACTAGAGCCGACGGCCGACTACCACGTACGTTCTGCTCCCCCGTGAGATGACATAACTCTCCACACCAGCAGGTGGCGGTAGTCTGTATCCGTCATTCAAAAAGGGAGACAGGAAGAGCGAGGACGGCGGCTCCAGCTCCCCGCAACCCTGAACAGGATGAGTGGTTACAGATAATGAATGGATGGATGGATGGATGGATGAGATAAAGATGAAGATGAACAATGAGAAGAGTCTTCTGTGTGTGCCCTCTTGACTTTACTCGTTTGCCTGCTATCCTCACTTCCGTTTCTGTTCTTGTGCACTGATTCATTTACACTGAACAGCCAATCAGAGTGATTTCTCTGACTGAGCGGCTCCGTCGCCGATTCAACCTGTTGAATCGAACAAAAAACTTCCAACACAGGCAGACTAGAGCCGACGGTGCAGGACACACCATAGAAACTAGACCGTCAGACGCTCACCTATGCCTCCAAACTGTCCGGCGGCCGGCCAGCGGCCGGCCGGCGGCTTGTGCGTCACGACCTTTACGTGTCGCGGTCTCTCCCGCCCCCCTTTCCCATCCTCTTTCTGACCTTCCTGTCCTTAACGTCTTTATTTGTGTCTGCTCAGGTGGTGACGGGTGCAGGACGCCGTCATGGCGCTGTTGCGGAGGAGGCTGAAGCTTGTGGTGACGGTGACGATGGTCAACCTCTTCATCTTCATCATCATCACCCGACACAGCAGCCAAGACAAAAACAGCCGTCGCAAAATCAACATCCCCTCCAAACCCTTCTGGACCAAACTGGTTCCCAGTCCGGCCTATTGGAACCGCCAGCAGCAGATTCTGAACCTTCAGAACAATCCCATCCTGATAGCCAACGACAGCTACACCGGAGACATGCCCGATTGGCTTAACGACACCGGTGTGACCTCCGACCCCTGCCAGCCTAACTTTAGGGTTACCACTCAGGTGAAAGACTACAACTACCTACCGGACCGCTTCAAGGACTTCCTGAGTTACATGCACTGCCGGTCCTACCCGATCATGGTGGACCAGCCGGAAATCTGTAAGGAGCCGCCGTTCCTGCTCCTGGCTGTCAAGTCGCTGGCGCCGCACTTCGACCGCCGCCAGGCCATCCGTCAGTCCTGGGGACGGGCGGGGATTATAGCCAATCAGACGGTGGTTACCATCTTCCTTCTCGGCAACGCCACAGCCGGGGACCACCACCCGGACCTGTCCGGGATGTTGGACTATGAGAGCGTCCGCCATAAAGACATCATCCAGTGGGATTACCGGGATTCCTTCTTCAATTTGACCGTCAAAGAAGTTCTGTTCCTGGAGTGGATTCAGACTCGCTGCCCCGGTGCTCGCTTCATCTTCAAAGGAGACGACGACGTCTTCGTCAACACCTACCGCATCCTGGACTTCCTCAAGGGCCTCTCGGAGCCCAACGCCAGGGACCTGTTTGTGGGTGACGTGATCACCAACGCGGGGCCACATCGAGACAAGAAGGTGAAATACTTCATCCCGGAGAGCATGTACATCGGGACGTACCCTCCGTACGCAGGAGGAGGCGGCTACCTGTACTCTGGCAACCTCGCCGCTCGCCTGCACGACGCGTCCCAACGCGTAGCGCTCTACCCGATAGACGATGTCTACACAGGGATGTGTCTTAGGAAGCTAGGGCTGGCCCCCGAGAAGCACAAAGGCTTCAGGACCTTTAACATCGAGGAGAAGTACAGGTACAACCCCTGCGCCTACGAGAGTCTAATGCTGGTTCACCCGAGGACGCCGCAGGAGATGATCCAGATCTGGGCCTGGCTCAGCAGTCCGGACCTGAAATGTCACTGACAGATGGGACTGAACCAGCCCGAGAGACGAAGACATGTCGAGGTCAAAGAGACAGATATTTTATTTTGAACAGGGTCGTGACTTTCGAGTCGGCAGCTTTAAGTTAAGATGTTATTAAACTGGTCACTTGAAGCCTCAGCTCGGAGAAGTTGGTGAATTGTTCCTGTAAAGAAATGAGGCAGGATGTTTTCAGAATGGCCACCATAGTATTTTGACTTGACGTCAGACTTCCGTAGACGAGCTAACCCTGCTTTACTGTCGCACGAGCTTCACCCAAAGTGACCGTGTCTTTCTCTGCGTGCACATATTTATATCACAACTATTTATAAGGCCTTTATGATGCTTTAACACTGTGTGTGTGTGTGTGTGTGTGTGTGTGTGAGCTCCGTGACGGAGCGTCTCAATGCTGTATTCTAGAAACGAGGAGACTAAGAGCTGGGATGTGTCCACCTGGGACTCTCAAGAGGAAAGACACCGTGTCAGCTTTTATTTTCAGCACTGTTGAGTGTCTAAACATTTCAAACGAGAGATTCGTGAAGCTCTTAAACTTCACGTCTTGGTGGTTCCCTGCTGCCAGCTTTAAGAGAGCTTCCTGGTGAACGCGTCCTAGTGATTGTTGCTGGAGGCTCAGTTCATGCTGCTATTCCCATCCACACTCCCTAAAGTATTTACTTGTGACTCGCTCCAACTAAAACTAAACTCCTCAGAAAGAACTTCAACGTTTGTATTCATTTACAAACCGTTGATTCGTTCTGGAAAAGGAGTTTGTTTTATCTTAAATTTCTAAAGTCCAAAGGTCCCGCTCTTCCTTTTATTTAATAGGTTCCCATCATTTGTGCTGTGTCTTATTATTTGTTTTTAACTGGTAGATATCTCCTATTACAACAGAGCTTCATCCCTAGAGCTTCAGAAGGAGGTGTTTGGTGGAGTGAAGACACACTTTGCTTTCAGGAAACAGGAATGTGAGTCCGGCTTCAGCTCAGCAGGTCTGGGCTTGGGTTTTTTTTTTTTTTGAGACATTGATGTAGAAATCCAAATGCTGTTCTAATTCTGCTTCAGGTTCTCAACACAAACTGCTCATACGAACCCTTAAGTGCATTTTCAGAGATATTTCAGAGCTGCCGGCGTAGAGCTTCTTCTGTCTGAAACACTCGCTATAACTTGCCTCCCGAGTGTCTGCAGCTCTTCATGTGGACGTGTTGAATGCTGTTGCTTTACTGGGATGTCAGTGAATCACAGTTAAAATGCTTAAACACAGCTCCGACATGTCTACGCTACCTAAAGCTTTCATTACTTGACAAACTGTCTGCGATGTTCACTGATCTGATTTTGAAGGCTGCGTTTCAGAATGTTTCGTATCTTTATGGAGGAGATGAGTTCTTATTGTCTTTATTTGACCTTCTCTTCCAGGCGTTTGTGTTTGTTGGTGAAGCTTTAAGATGTTGTTGGAATGAGAGTTCCTGCTCCGCTCACTGCTGTACGGCTTTAGTCTTTAGTCGTCTACTCGCTTTATGAGAGAAAACGCTGCACATATTTACTTTGCGTCCGTTTTCAGCTGCATGTGAGACACAGCGGGACACATACTGAGAGTTTGTCTCACGTCTCAGTGAAGGAGATGCTCTTTCTATGGTTTCTCTCAGAAGTGTGTGAACATGAATGTATATCAGTACCCAGGTTTGGGGTCAACCCACTTTCATTCATTTCAGCTCAACAAGTGTCTTCAGTATTCACACTCGGGACCCGGTTTCAGTCTGACCCTGAACCTGGTTGTTAAACACTTGATGTGATCTGAGAGAAGAAGGGTGACGTTCCTACGCCTCTGTTAGAGCTCCCCCTGCTGGTCAGGATGCTCATCTTCAGCTTGTTAAGACTCGGAGCTTTATTACACAGACACTGACGACTCCAGGACCCGAAACCGTAGTCCCCGACCTCATTTATTTATTTCACCTTTTAACCATCCGTTCCTTATCTCAGTCTCTGACTCTTCAGATGCTCTAAATGGTCACTTACAGCTCTCCGTTTTACTGTCTGTTACTGTAGTGTGACTTTTTTTGCTGTTACTTTTAGTCTACATCGGTGTCAGGTCTTTCCACACACGAGAAAAATAAAAAGTTAAGACAATCACCGTGAGGTTCTTTTCTGGGTTCTGGGATTACCGACTTACTGGACACTATTTGAATGTGCTAGAATCCATCTGACTCCATGTAGGATAAAACAAACACTAAAGAGAAAGAGACCCGAAGCATCACCTGCTCAACATCGTCACTGCGCTCTCGTACCAATAACAGGTCACATGTTCTGTCCTCGCCGCACAGTTTGTGGCTACTTGAAATGTTTACATGCTTTTTAAAAAAGTCATCACTTATTTTTAATAATTGTTCATTCTTTCTGATGATTGGCAACTTTTGCTTTAACTGTCTGACGTCTCTGTCCTCTCCAATTTAAAACCTTTATCACTCACTGTGCTTTATTTTGTAATTTTGCTTTGAAGGACTTCTTCCTGTTTCTTTTACACACACACACACACACACACACACACACACACACACACACACACACACACGTTGTGTTGTGTGTTTGGACAGTCAGTGTTTCTCTGGTCTCCGTCGCCAGGGTGGGTCATTTTCTCAACTTCTCTAGAAGCTATGTGGATGTAGAAACCGTCATATTAGCACCAATAAGCAGTGAAATGTATTAGTCAACAGGGGAAGATGAATGGACGTGACGTGATGGGTGCTCCGGTGTTTGGGCATTTAATCCGTCAGGATTTGGATGAAATATCTAAACCTTTAAGCCATTAACTGTCACATTCACGAGTATATCTTGTGATTACTGTGTACTGTCACCTGCACTAGTCAGAGACGAGTACCACATCTGTGCCTGATGTTTGTATTGTACTGTATGTGTGTGTAGGATTATCTTTCAACCACATTAAGTGTGATAGCTTTGTTTTTTAATACCTAGAAAGACTTGATTATTTCAATAAAGTTATATTTTGCTGTTTTTGTATATACTGTTCTATGCATTTTTATTGTGATACAAATAAATTATGTGAAGTATAAAGAAGCGTTAAGTAAATCTGTTCATCCATCGTTTTTGTAAAATGCCAAAAAAAATCTTTTTTTACTCTACTTTTTTTAATAAAATATAACTTCGAAAACTTTAATGTCCCCAAACAGGCAATCTGTAGTACAGCATAGTAAACATAATATAATAACACAGACACAAATACAAATAGCTTGGGAACAAATGTATTTATTTTCTTCAATCCGTCTGTACTATACTATACTATAATATAATTCTCTTCTGCTGTCAGGTGTATTTTAAATGTAAACTTGTCACACAGGTGAGCGGCTGATTGAAACCTTCACACAGTTTAGTCAAATCAGTTTTATTTGTATAGTCTAAAATCACAAATCACAAATGTGGCTATAGGAGGTGTTTACAATCTGTACAGGATACGACACCCTCCTTTACAGTACGACCCGCTCTAATTACTAATTACTGATTAATGATTACTCTACGGCATCGGTACGGTTCAGCTAGTGTCACTGTTAATACAAAACAGTGCAAAACCTTCATCCTTGTTCTTCACTTCCGGTCACTTAGCAGCTAGTAAAGCAGTGATTTACATCCTCTTCACACCTCTTCAAATAAATGAAGATTATTATTACAGCCTTCATGTGAACAGTTCAACCAGAAAGTGGATTTTCATCTCTGGTTGCTCCATTTGACGGATATTAAGAGGCCTGAAGACGTATTCAGTATTTTACCAAACCAAAAACAAGATCTTTATAGAACCCATCGTACCAAACCATCCCAGCAAATGTAAAACTACAGATGAATTGGATTGTTACTGCAGCGCATAGAACAGGTTAAAGATGTTATCCAGAAAGAAAGAAACACAATTAATCAGATATTAAATCTTTTGTAAACGGAGATCTCGTTCATATTGGTTCATGCAGTGAACGCTCGTCAACAGCAGAGGGCAGCAGAGTACAACCTGTCTGACTCACACGTTGTGTCCTGATTCATCACTACATTCTGACTATAAACAGGTTCCAGTCTGTTTTAGTCCAGTAGAGTCAAAGCAGACAGCATGCATACTAACAAGGTAGATGTTTGTGTTGATGTGCACTATTCTCCCTCAATGCACAAAGGAAATGGAGAATGAAGGGGCTTCACAAAGCGAGGAGAAAAAAGAAATATTAAATGAGATCTTTGTTTGGTAACTTTACAAAGTCACAGTTTGATTTACGACCAACGTCACTTATTATTTCCTGTTAGTATAAAACATATGTTGATATATTTGTGTACCAACTGATAAAACGATGTAGTGCGTACTGTGTGGAAAGTGTATAAACACATACTGTTTATAATATGGATATGAATATGAATATTACGGTTCATTCTGCAGTTCTTTCACTTTTCCAGAACAGGACCGGCTGCAGATCTAGATCGATTAGTTTATTAGGACAACATGTCATTAGTTCCTATTCAGCTGTTGAACTAGAAGATGAGCTCACATTAGGACGGAGACGATGTGCACTTAGCCAGGAGATGAATGCATCAGTGTGTATCTGGATGCCTCTATTTGAATTGTTTTTAGTTTGTATTGATCGTTCATGTTTGATAAAGTTATTCTCAGGCTGCCAATCACACACAGAGTAACATCTAACTGTCAACCAGGAGACCGGTGAACGTGTCCTAATAAAGTATTGTTGAGTTATTCTTCGTGGCGTGTTTTTCCGTCCTTATGTTACGTGTTTTCTGAACATATTTTACTTAGTTTACGTATTTATTTTAAACCCAACCAGGATGTTTCTCCTAAACCTAACTAAAGTACTTGATGAGACACAAACAGCAGCAGCAGCAGCAGCGGAGACTTTTCCTCTCTCGGGTGTTTACCTTCCAACGTCTTCACGAGGGGATAAAGGGGAGAGAGATGGGACACGGTTGTCATGACGACGGTATTCCCGAGGCGGCGGCTGTCCTCACCTGGTGCAGGTGTGGGAGAGCAGAAAGGTCCACGAGGGGGGGGGAGGGATGAAGACACTCACTTCGTTTACTATTATATTTTAATGATCCGATGAAGACAAATGTTTGAACAGATCTGGTTCTCTGCCAGGAGAACATGACGGCTTCAGTAAACCTCTAACTGTCTGTCTGTCCGTCCGTCTGTCAGTCTGTCCGTCTTTCTGTCCGTCTCTCCATCTGTCCGTCCGTCCGTCCGTCCGTCCGTCCGTCCGTCCGTCCGTCCGTCCGTCCATCTGTCAGTCTCTCTATCTGTCCGTCCGTCTGTCTGTCTGTCTGTCAGTCTCTCTATATGTCCGTCCGTCTGTCCATCTTTCTGTCCTTCTGTCTGTCTGTCTCTCCGTCCGTCCGTCCGTCCGTCTGTCTGTCTGTCCGTCAGTCTCTCTATCTGTCCGTCCGTCCGTCTATCTGTCCGTCCGTCCGTCTGTCAGTCTCTCTATCTGTCCGTCCGTCTGTCCATCTTTCTGTCTGTCTGTCTCTCCGTCCGTCGGTCCGTCTGTCTGTCTGTCTGTCCGTCTGTCTGTCCGTCCATCCGTCCGTCCGTCTGTCTTCTGTCTGTCCGTCTCACCGACTCTCCGTCTGTCTGTCTGTCTGTCTGTCTGTCCGTCTGTCTGTCTGTCCATCCGTCTGTCCGTTCGTCTGTCCGTCCGTCTGTCTGTTCGTCTCTCCGTCTGTCCGTCCGTCTGTCCGTCAGTCCGTCGATCCGTCAGTCCATCTGTCCGTCTGTCCGTCCGTCCGTCCGTCCATCTGTCTGTCTGTCTGTCTCTCCGTCCGTCTGTCCGTCCATCCGTCCCTCTGTCTGTCTGTCTGTCTGTCTGTCTGTCTCTGACGACACCTGAATCTTCTGGCTGCAGAACAAGCTCCGCCCGCCTGCTCCTCCCTGCTGGATAAAACGAGCGTCTCTCTGGTCTCCAGGTCTGAATCTGAGTCATTCTGACCACGTTGAGCTCTTTTCCACTTCCTGTTCCAGCAGAACGATTCTAAACACTTTTCTTTACTAACATCTCGTTGAGTTCAGTCCAGCTGCACTTCGTCAACGACGAGGAAGACTTTGGCTGATCAAGGACAAAATTTGACCAAAAACACAACTGCAATCTTCATTTTAGTGACGTAAAGGTTCAAAGAGGATCCTAGAAAATAACACAGAGTAAATATAAAATCCTCAAAAGGAAATGAAACCAGATTCTGGTCAGTCTTTGGACTGGATTTGATTGGATAAAAATCTAAAAAATCTGAAAGTGATCATCAAAGCTGACCACATGATGTCATCATCATCATCATCATCATCATCATCATCATCATCATCATCGATGAGAGCAGCGATTCTCTCTCTCACACTGATGAGATGATGATGTGTACTTCAGGGTCTCCGGAGGTTTCACTTCCTCAGCTGTCATTTAAATAGAAGCACGAACACTCAGAGACACCGCAGTGTCACACGCAGTATGCAAACACAGTATATATATATATATATATATATACACGTTTTAAAACTCGTAGAGGCGATTTAAAGCCTCCGGCATCAACTGGTGACTGCAGATACAAAGGAAGAAGAAGAGTTTACAGACAGGCTGAATCCTTGAGGCTGAATGCTTCTGGATCCAGCAGCACTTGATATTAATCACACTTCAGATCCTGAGTCAGTCCTGCAACACTAAAATAAAAGGAGAAGAAAAGGACATTTTCATGCCTTTGTAAAAACCAAAATAAGAGAAATGATATTACATTGATGCTCCATTATCTTGCATCCTTCTATACTTGCATATATCACGTCACATAATAGACTGATTGTGTCTCGTTCCTGCGACCAAACATGTTGGAAAGAGTTTTTTTCTTTTTCCAAACTGGAGCGAGTGAAGTGGAGGAAACAGTCGGTCACAGGAGGGAGTGAGTCACTCTGATCCAGATCTCAGCTTTCCAGCGAAATCAGCCAAATACAGGAAATGTTTGTTGATGTTTAAATGCCACGATACGACAGGTAGCGACTTCTCAGCCAACAGATCCTGCGTTTCAGATTGTTGCTGAGATGTTTTGGCCTTCACGCCCCCGAGTTTCACCGTGGTGCTCACAGCATTAAAGAAATAGCAACTTGTCTTTCAAATAATCAAAGTTTTTATTGGAACTACTTAAAGGAGCCGTGTAGCTGGTCGCAGTCAGCAACCTCATCACCAGATGCCGCCAAATCCTACACAGTCTAGAGTAGGAATCAGCCACCTGCAGCTCTTCAAGTCCTCTCCAGTGGCTCCCTGTGGATTTATAAACTTGTTAATGAATAACTGTTTTTTGTTGACATTTTCATTTTTATTTATCATTGTTGTAGGTCTATGGTACGACGGTACGACGGTACGACGGTACGACGGTACGACGGTACGACGCTACGACGGAGTATTAGGGCCACTTCAAGAAAAAAAAAATCATCTGAGATTTAGAGAATAAAGACATAATATCACGAGAAGAAAGTCGTAGTATTACAAGAATAGTCATAATATTATAAAGTAGTAATTTTACGTGTTATTTAATTTTTTTCTCGTAATATTACGACTTTTTTCACGCAATATTCTGACTTCATTCTGTAAATCTCAGATGTTTTTTCCCTCAATGTGGTCCTAATACTCCGTAGTGCATTGTGTCTTTGGCCCTCACTGCGTTAAGACTTATATACTATATACTAACACTATAAACTGTGTTACCTTCATCACAATGATCACGTTTTGCGCCTCCAGACAGATTGTCTTGTTGTCTAAGATGTCTCTTTTCATTGTCTAAACCCCTGGTCTAGACCTTTAAGGACTTCATGCTCTGGAAAAGTCTTGTTTCTTATATTCCTATATTTTGTCTGTTTATATCATAGACTGTATAAAATATGGACGTAGTCTCTTCGACGTCGCCCACAGGTTTCTGAAGAGTCGTGAAGCTCACAGTGGGCGGCTCCGACCGTCGCCACCTCGGCAGTGACGAGTAAAACAATTGTTAATACTAATATGATGATATACAAAACACACTAAAACAATATATACAGCTACGTCTACAGGGAGGAAAGGGTCTGTTTGATGAGTTATATGTACATAATGTGCAAAGTTATGTTACCAGATAAATCTAAACAGTGGTTTTAATGAATACACCGTGGGAATATTTATAGTGCAACAAACAAACATAAAAAAACGGTGTTCTCTGTTCTCTCAATAAAAACACGATTGTCAAGAAAACAGAAACTCCTACTAAAGAAGCTCTGATTACAGTAATAAAACTAATGATGCTGCGTAAACACAAACCCAGAGAGACGCAGCGTGTTTACCCAACACAGCCAGACAAATACTGTAGCTCTGAAACACCGACGTGAAGCTCACAGGAGGGAGAGAAGAGCAATTTACTGCAACACAAGAGACGGAGGGAGTTATGATGGATGACCCTCCTCCTGGTTTTAATGATCATATAGCTCACAGCTCCTCCACTCGCTGCTTCAGAGAGAGGAAGATGTGCTCTAATTCTCTGCATCCTTTAGGGAGAATAGAAATGAAGAGGGGGGGAACAGAACTGGAAATATGGCATGAGGAAGAAGGTAGAAAGAAAGAGAGACTGGAGAGAAAAGGTGAATTACAGGGAGAGAGCGAAGCAAGAGAGAAGGTGAGAGGAGGTGAATGATGGTACGAGCAGAGCGTCTCTGGAGAGCCGTAGCCGAGGATCTCATCATCCGGACTCGTACAAGAAAAGAATATCAAAATGCAAAGATTGCAATTCAGAGTGTGGCTGGTAGATATAAACCAGCTGCAGCAGCAGCAGACTAACAATGTGCTCTGATACAACCCCACCCTGCTGCAGCACACCGGACAGGAAGATCTCTACCTGCATCTTAACACCGATGTTATACTGCATTCAGTCACTTTCATCAATACAGTAAATCAACAGCACAAGGACTCGTTACACCAGACACAGGTGTAATATTAATAACGGGTCGACAGTATGATGAAGTGCAGCTCCCCCTCCTGTCCTCCTGAAATGTGGTGGCTTGAAACAGAAGAGTTTTTTAAAATAGAAAAGAAGCATTTTGTCTTGATAACACTTCACTGTTTTCAGCGCTGCAAGATGTACGATAATTTGCCCTCTGTACGATGTTCAATCAATAACGCCAAAAGGGTCAAAATGTACGATAATTTGACCATCTTGTGATGATTAGTAGTTATTAGTACTCATTTTAATTAAAGGCAGGGTTGACGATGTTCTCCAGTATTCACTATCTGTTCTATTGGTTGAAATGGTCTTTACACTCCGACAGCGATCCATTACTGATGAGCTCTGAAAAAGGAGCGGGAAAGAACCGTCATCTGTAGCTGCTGTAATCCTGTAAAAACGTCTACCAATCACTGCCTCGAGGTCCGCTCGGAAAGAACCAATCAGACGCCTCCCTGCCTCCCTGCTCGTACTCTACCCTTGGCGTGCACCAGCCTGAACCCAAAGCGCTCTCTCCGCTCTGTGGCTCTGTGACATTTGAGAGTTTGCATGAGAGATTTGAACGCACCAGTGAGCCCAGTTCTTTATTTAGTTAGTTAGTTGTATATTACGGTGTTAACTGTTTTCATGCAGAATAATAACAGGCTTCCAGTCCTGCTGTCTTGTAATTTAATTTTATAATAGTAGGCTATTACAAAACTGGAGTTATGGCTCACACCGCTTCACGCATCATCTACATCTGCTTGCTTTAAAAACACCATGTGGGTAGATTAGTAGGTGTGTCCTAAAGTCATTTAAATAAGTGTTTTGTAAAATTGCACATTTACTCCTGTTTGTTGTCGTGGTTATGACAATGCGTGCGATCATTTTCCACAAAATACGATAATTTTAAGCCTCTGGTACCGTAGTGTACGTCACCGTCGGGAGGTCAAGGGTTAACCGGACACGTGATGTGGTGCCTGTATGTGACCGGAAGTGTAGGAATAAAAAGCAGCATGTTAACTGTGCAAGCGGTGTAATGCCGTTGGTTTTTGATCGTCACCATCTTGGTTTTTGATCGTCGCCATCTCGGTTTTTGGTTATTGGTTTTTGGCCGTCTCTATCTTGGTTTTTGCAACCAGAAGTGCCACTAGAGGATGGACGTGGCAGCAGAGGGACCGGTTGGACCACAGCGAGACCCTGACTGGAATGAGACCGGTGTAATGTCGTTGGAGGTAAAACGGGTTAGAAACACTACAGGTACGATAGTTTAACATTTCACATCTGGTGGTTTTCTTCTTACCAAAAACATTCGGGAAATTGTCCAATTTCTCCTAAAATATCTACCAGAATTGGTTTCTGAATCAATTGAATGGTGTGAAATGGATAATCTGGTGTTCAGCAAACTCCTGCTTTGAGGAATATAAATAGACACAAATATCTAGTCCTCATCCAGACACTTCCTTTGCTGTTTGGTTCAACTTCCAGGCCCGTCTGATTCTCAGTGAATGTTTTCTAAACCAAAAACCTTGCAGGGAAATTTCTGCGCTGTAAGCTCAGCTCCTTGATTGTTCCCACCTGCTCTCAGTTACTCACCTGCCGCTGATTTGCCCTCCTGTTTATATACTCCTGGTTTTCCCTGCTTCCTCTACCAGATTGTCTTCGTTCATCCCCGTGTGTTCATCTCTATCCCTCGTTCCTACAGTCACTTTATGGTATTGGACCTTTTTGCTTCATCTCCTGACTCCTGACACTGCAGACTTTTTCTGTATTAAACCAAAACCACAATCTTTCCCTAACTTTAACTAAGAGCTGCAAACGCCTAAACACAACCATAAGAAAGTTTAACAGTGCTCGCTGCTACTAGCGGATATTGTTGGAAAGACTTTACCGACACATTCAGTGACAACATTTTGCCATTTTGCGGCTGTATTTGCTGCAGATTAGTCGAATATGAACATCATTTCGAGGAGACGGGACTGATGGTTCGAGTTATGATCGGTGTGTCGGGAGTTTTTGTTCCAGAGCAGAGCAGTAACTTTGAAGACTTGACGTCTCTGCACCTGATCAGGTTGATTAACTGGTTCTTTAATTGCTCAGCAAAACAAAAACACTTATTTCCTTTTGATGGTTTAAAGTTGAGAAAACGTTTCATGAACTCGTCATCTTGGATCTGAAGAGTGTGCTTATCAAAGCATCTTTAATTTCCTCTCTACACTGTCGTATTTATTAATGATTAGAAACACCTCAGTGAGGAGAAATCCCCTAAATATCGTTTTCATCTCTCAGCGTCAGTGAATCTGTTTCTGTCTTGTCTTCAGCCAAAGTGAACCCTCTCCTCCTCTTTCTCCTCCTCTCTTCTTACCTTTATCTCCTCTTCTGTTAAATCATGAGAAATTCTTCAGACCACTTTAACCGTCCTCTGTTTGTTTTCCTCTCCTCTCCCTCAGACGATCTGACCTGCAGGGTGTGAGGACTGTTTGTCATACTGTCGCTCTCTCAGCTCCACCTGAGTCAAATCTTCATCTCCCTCAGTAAAAGCAGATGTGGATTTCACCCTGTCAGGGAGGAAAGACTGTCTCTCCTCCTTCCTCTCGCTGCTCATCCTGATTCCTGGATCTCAGAGAATCACAGTCGTCCGACCTGGAGTGTTTCACCGTTACATATACCACCCCGTCTGTGATCTCTCATTTTAAATGTCACGATGTTTTTCAGACGCGGTCGGCTTTGTGTGTCTAAATGTAAATGCACATAACTGCTGCTCTGTATTTTGTGGTTTTAACCTTTTGAAAGAAAAAACAAGCTACATCCAGTTCATAAAGTTTTTTACATTTATGGTTCTGAACGTGCGCTATCCAGACGGCGACCTCCAGTCTGCATCGGACCTGTCTACCTCACCTACTGTATCCCTCAATGCAAAGCAATAAAGCAATAATATCGGAGCTGTTGGAGCTCTAGAAGGTTAACTGGTTTTATAAAAATGAATTGGGTGAAGCAGATGAGTAACACGTTAGCTTAACAGCCCTAAAACTAACATCCATACTGACTACTCTGGGTCATCACTACAACTTTAATGCTGATGCAAGTAGTTTTCATCTGAATAAACACTGTTGATAAGGAACACACTTTACTTTGTATACTATACAAATGTGAATTTGTAGTTGAGTTGAATATTTACAGCTCTTACAGCACATGATAATAATTATAACTTTATTTATATAGCACCTTTCAAAACAAGGTTACAAAGTGCTTTACAAACACCCAGAACTTAAAATCTAAACAACATTAAATCATATAAACAGTTACAAAGATGAGAGAGATGAGCAGAAATGTAATATTATTATTATTTATTATTTATTATTTTGATTTGATGTAATTAGTTATTAGATGTTTATATGCACATGCATATGAATGTGGGAGAAACCGGTTCACCCGGAGTAAACCCAGACGTACCACCAGAGTAGAGAACACACTGTTGACTACTGAGGTGGCACTGAGAGCCTGAATGTGGGAGAAACCGGTTCACCCGGAGTAAACCCAGACGTACCACCAGAGTAGAGAACACACTGTTGACTACTGAGGTGGCACTGAGAGCCTGAATGTGGGAGAAACCGGATCACCCGGAGTAAACCCAGACGTACCACCAGAGTAGAGAACACACTGTTGACTACTGAGGTGGCACTGAGAGCCTGAATGTGGGAGAAACCGGATCACCCGGAGTAAACCCAGACGTACCACCAGAGTAGAGAACACACTGTTGACTACTGAGGTGGCACCGAGAGCCTGAATGTGGGAGAAACCGGTTCACCCGGAGTAAACCCAGACGTACCACCAGAGTAGAGAACACACTGTTGACTACTGAGGTGGCACTGAGAGCCTGAATGTGGGAGAAACCAGATCACCTGGAGTAAACCCAGACGTACCACCAGAGTAGAGAACACACTGTTGACTACTGAGGTGGCACTGAGAGCCTGAATGTGGGAGAAACCAGATCACCTGGAGTCCACCCTACCATCACCTGTCGCCTACACAACACCAACCTTTCCCCTACAGAACATAGAGGAGATGGCTTTGCGCACACGTGAGAAGAAACTGGTCTTTTTTGGTTTCGTCAGGTGATCTTTGACTAAGGAGGCGAGACAGGTATCAAACTCTGGGTCGGCCACAGACATGAGGACCAGCACCATCTCTGCATTGCCCCTCCTCTTACACAGTTCCTGGAGAATGACCTTGTCCAGCTTGTTCCATGTCTTTGAGGTGGCATCAAAATCCACACCCTCCACTTCGGCCCACGTTCTTTCAAACAGGCGCTTGGTGATGGCCTCGGGGTCTCTCACGGACCAGTCAATTTTGACTTTCCTGAATGTCCGTGAAACCAGCTGTTCCACGAGTGTCTGGACGGCCATTCTCTTTTCTTCCTGTGACGTTAAATCCAGCGCAGGTCCCGTTTCCTCACGTACCGGGCCAGGCTCTGCAGCAGTGGTCAAAGATCCGGGTCTCTCTAATATCGGTGATTTTGATTCTGGCATCAAATCCAGATCTTGTGTCAACCGTTCAATGTGGCGACCGGCCTTATAGCTCATCCACCAACTGGTCAGAGCCAGGAAAGAGAGCACTTTGTCCTGTATGAACACGTCAGCAGGTGACTGAGAGAACAGGTGGTGCTGGAGCCCATGTGGGAGGTGTCTGTTGAGGAGACTGCTGAAGGCCCGTGTGAGGATCACCACTTGACTTCTGGGAATGATTGTGAACGGATCCAGTTCAAGAAGAGCGTGTAGTTCTGCTCTTTTTTCAAGCAGATCATCGACCTCCTTCATGAACGACTGCACCGACTGTCTGCTTTCCACTTTGGCGTCCTGGTAGAATTTGGCCTTGATCTGTGCCGATGTCCGGTACAACCAAGCCTTGACAAAGGCCTTTGTCAGAAAGGCCTTGGTTTTCTTTCCGACTCCTTTGTTGGGCGGTTTGGTCTCAGTCTCTGAGTCGTCCATCATGTCTTCCCTCAGGGAGCGAACAATCTCTTGTGCATTACCTTTAAACATGAAGACTGTAGGTATCCTACCAGCTTCCTCAGGCATGCAGTTGAAGAGAGGTTCAATGATCCTCTTCAACGCCCTCTCAAGTTCTTCTTCATCAGATAGGATGTCTTCAACCTCAATGTCAGAGTTCGCTGTTGAACCCCTCCTTGGGCTTTCTGGTTGCTCAGTCACGTGTTCTTCCTGGGGGGTGGCTGGACTTGTTCCCTCCGTGCACGGTGACAACACACTTTCCATCTTGCCTGCGAATGCCTTTAACATTTTGCAGGCTTGATGAATCATGATGTTCAGTCTGCGGGGGGGAGTGACACGCTCGATCCTGCCCTCAGGACTGGAGAGGGCACTTTTGACGCTGACTGCGACGTCTTTAGTGATCAAGCTGGTCAATCGCTCCACGCTGACACACCGGGCTTCGCCGGTAACGTCCAGAGCCGTCGCAAAACTCTCAGGGATCACGTTGCCCAGACTGGATTTGATGTCTTGTTCGGACACCACAGTTGCGCTCCCGAGAGCTTTCAAGACGGCTTTAGACGAGGTTGTTATGATGTCTAAAAGCAGGTCTGCCGTCAGTATTGTGGTGACTTCATCAGGTCTGCCTGATTTAACCAGTTTCCACTGTTTGGCTGTGATCTGTTTGAGAAACGCCGCGATCAGCAGGCCAACGGTATCACGTACATAAACCTGGGCCATGTCCTCTCTGTGTGATGTTCCTAATGTCTCCATTGGAATTAATGCTGTACTGTTATTATGGTCCAACTCCTTGGCTTGTAGTCTCACGCTGCCGTGCTGCTGTACTGACTAACAGTGAATGTTAGAGATATTTAAAGCCTTCTAATGTAGACACATCTCTGACGTCATAAAGGCATCAGAGCCACTGTAGAACGTGACATCACAGATCAGAGGAAGACTGTTCCATAAGCCCCGCCCACCAGGTTAGCAGCCGTTGCTAGGCAACGCCAGCAGCTTGGAAACCTTCTCTGATGGAGTTTTCAGAGCGACTCTAACAGCTGATATAGTTTAAACCTGCAGTATCTTATAAAGTAAACTAACAGAACAGAAACAACTAATGCTAAGTAGTATTTTATGATAATAAACCACCTGTGATCCGATCTCACTTCCCCGCTCTATATGCAAATAAACACGTAGTAAACACACGGCTACTACAGCAGACGTTGTGACGTAATATTACAAGAATGTCAGTAGTAATATTCTACATATTCTTTAATGCGGGTACATCTTATGAACTTTCTTTAACCTTATTATATCCAGCGTTAGGTTGTACTTAGCTCCACCCTCTCGTGTCACTTCTGGTTGCAAAAAACCAAGATGGCAACGGCCAAAATGCTTCAAAACCGTAGCCCACAAACCAATGTACGTCCACTTCTTATGTACAGACTATGGTGGTGTCTGAGAGGTCTTTCAGGTGATGCATTTTACATTTTGACTTGTTTTTTTACAGGAGAAAGATTGGGTAGTCTGGTGGTGATAATAGATATATGAATAGAAATCTGGATACTAAAGAACACAACATATACAAACGGGGTAAATAAAAAATAAATCATAAAGGGTCTGGATCTGTAAGAAACGCAGTGCAGAAACATCATATCAATATGGTCATATTTATAATAATAAATCAATAAGTTATGGCTTAAGGGGGATTTATTGCACAACAAAATAAGTAAACAAACAGGCTTCACAACAAGTTTTTCCATTCAGTATCCAGATCTTCCCTTTTTCATTAGTGTAATATTACCTGCTATGTGACACTGAGGCAGCTTTGTCTGTTAACGGTAATAAATTCACTTACAGCGGAGCGGTCTGTTTGGAGAAGTAATGAATTGAATTATTCTGATTGAGTTACCCAGGAGGCCTCAGTGTTTGCTCAACATAATTGTGTTGGTGTGTTGTTCGCAGCTTTTCAAATGCTCGACTCTCAGAGGAACACGGGGGGGAGTTTGTGGAGTCAGCAGTTCGTTGTTTAGAGCCGGTTTACAGGATTTATTGTCTCAACAAGACAACTATGTTAACAATATACTTTACTTTATACTTTATACTTTATTGTCAGACAGGTCTGAAATTTGTTTTGCATAACAGCAGCTCCGTTTGCAACATCACAGAAAGGACAAAGACAATAAACAAGGATACAAACATTTAAACATTACAATCACAGAAGACAATATTCAGGGCCCTTTAACGCACATTTGATCTGGGATTAGGCTCCATATTTAGTTTAAGGATTGACTGATGCAAAAAAGAGTGCTTCAGTCTAACCTTATTAAATCGTGGAACCCTGTATCTCCGATTCGATGGTAACAGTTGATATTCACTGTTCAAAACATGATTGGGGTTAGAGACGATGTTGTTAGCCAGCCTTAAGATGTTATTATGAGAGGCTGATTCATAGAGTTTCTCAAGGGGTTGACCTACTATCTTTGAGCAGATTTTCATTTGTTGGAGCAGTTTTGACTTTAAAGTAGTTGACAAATTATTGTACCATGTAGTATAACAATACTGCAGGACACTCATAATCACAGAAGTAAAAAACAATAGAAGAATTTGTTTACTTGCCCCAAAAGACCTGAGGCGGCGGAGAAAGTAAATTCTTTGTTTTGTCTTTTTACAGACAAATTCAATGTGGTCTTTCCAAGATAACAGATGATCAATCATTACTCCCAAATATTTATATGAAAATACCTGCAGGATTTTTTCGTTATGAATAACAATAGGAACTTTATGAGAATCAGATGGTGAACCAAATACAACTTCTTCCGTTTTCTTTGTGTTAATCTGAAGAGCATTACTGTCACTCCACTCGACCATTTTGTTCACGCCATGTTGGTGCAGCTCAGGGTCGTCCGAGTGACTTAACAGGGATATTATAGCCGTATCATCAGAATACTTTAGGATGTATTGATTTGGTGTATTTGTACGACAGTCATCGGTGTAAAAGGTGAAAAGCATAGCTGAACTCACGCAACCCTGAGGGGCCCCGACGTTGGTCGTGATGGCAGTGGAAAGGGTTTTATTTATTTTTACAATTTGAACTCTGTTAGTGAGAAAGGAGGCATACCAGTGTATCAAATAGGGATTCAGTTCCCGCTGGACCATTTTTGACACCAAGATGTCTGTCTGTATTGTATTGAAGGCTGATGAAAAGTCTAGAAAAAGGGCTCTTGCATAGGTTTTTGGTTTGTCTAAATGTTTTGTAATAATATGAACCAGAGTGGCAACAGCGTCTTCTGTACCACAACCCTGCTTATATGCAAATTGATATGGATCAAGTTTGTCTTTTGTTGTACTGACAAGATATTGGAGCAGAATTCTTTCTAGAGATTTCATAATCACTGAGGTAAGGGCTATTGGTCTGAAATCCTTGTGTTCTTTAGGACATGGTATTTTGGGTAAAGGTTTTATGTGCGCAGTTTTCCATGACAGAGGTACAGTGTGCGTGTCTACAGAAGCCTGAAAGACTGGTTGCCACACTGGTGCCAGCTCGGTTGCAAAGTTCTTCAGAAGGAAAGCGCTGCATTCATCCGGTCCAGCAGCTTTCTTGGAATTTGTACACCGAAAACTTTTCCTAACATCTTCGACAGTAATGACAATTCTGTCTGAGGTAGTTGGTATAATAGTTTTAAGTATTTCAGTGCACTTATCAGAATTATCTAGTGATTCAAATCTGGTAAAGAAAGTGTTTAGGTCGTTGGCAAAGCAAAATTCATTATCTGTCACAATAGGTTTAGTTGGAGATGACATTCCTGTCATAGATTTCATGGTATCCCACACCTTTTTAGAGTTATTAGCTTTAAAGGCATCCTCCAGAAGCTGTCTGTGTGCCAGTTTTGCTTTCCTCAATTTGATTTTGAGATCTTTTCCTGTCTGTTTAAGTGCTCCATAATCTTTGTTTTTGAAAGCCACTTTCCTTGTATTTATTACTTGTATTATGTCCCTGGTCACATATGATTTATTATTTGGATAGATTTTAATCTCCTTTGTGGGGACAACCAGCTGTACACAAAAATTTATATAATCATTTGTAACAGTAGTCATTTCTTCTTGTGATCCCTCCTGAAAGATTTCCCAATTTGTCCAATCAAAACAGGCTTTCAGTTGCTCCCTACTTTCATTTGTCCATGTCCTTATCACTTTCTTTTCAGGTTTACTTTGCTTGAGTTTGCTCTTGTACACTGGGATCATGTGCACAACGTTATGATCGGAATTTAATATGGGTGGCCTACACTTGGAAACATAGGCACCTTTAACGTTTACAAAACACTTGTCCAGGATATTGTCTTTTCTTGTGTGGTCCTTAACATACTGTTCGAACCCAGGTAACACAGTCTCCAGGTGGCACTGGTTCAAGTCCCCCACCACTATAGCCGGTGCATCGGGGTGTTGTAGCTCATGAACACAGTAGCTATGGTGCTGGCCGCCTGTGACGCTTTGCCGCTGGGAGGCGCGTACACAACAAACAGCAGTATACATCCAAACTCTCTAGGTAAATAAAAAGGTCGTAACGTCATGCCGAGAATTTCTACATTGGGATCACAGATCTTATATTTAACTGAGTGCGATCTGCACCATAGATCATTTATGTACACGCAAATACCGCCTCCCCGAGTTTTTCCAGAGTCCACATCCCTGTCTGCCCGCACAAGGGTGAATCCTGGGACTTCAAAGAGAGAGTCGGGCATTGTAGCTTGTAGCCAGCTTTCCGTGAAGCATAACAGTGATGCCTCACGAAATTCGTTACAGTACCTTGTGTATGTCCGTATCGCCTCCACTTTATTGCTCAGCGAGCGCAGGTTTGTAAGAACAATAGACGGAAGAGGTGGCCGATTGAATCTCCGCCGTAGTCGGTTCCGAATACCCCCTCTTTTCCTATTCGTTCTGATCAGCTCCTGAGGGATGTTATCCAGCATCGAATGGTAGACGTGGCTTGATGTCATCTCCCGTGTCAGCTCGGGTTGTAGCTCCAGCAAAGTCTCTCGACTGTACGAGCGTGCGAGGCACGGCTCCTCGCCACACCTGTCCATGTTGCCACTCAGGTGTGCGGTTGAAAATTGCACCGACAAACATTGTCCACGGAGGCCAATAATCCACAGAATCAGAAGCGTAGTTTTCAGGGCAGTCATCATCTTACACTTTACACAAGGACAGTTCTTACAGACGCAACAATTTAGACAGCAATTAAACAAAAACAAAAAACAAAACATAGAGCAAACGGAGCATACTGAGACGCAGTGCGCAGCCGAGCAGCGCACCGGCTGTAATACTACACACAAATAATAGAGTCACACAAACAAACAGACAGGCACTGTGGCGTCGCTCTTTAGCCCTCAGAGTCTCTGGACTAACGCTGCATGTTCATAACAGAGTGAGCATCATTCATTTCTATGGTAGTTTTGGCTCAAAATCTCTGTTGATATCTCAAAATACAAACTCTTAGGACCACATGCCTTATCGTACGTGCACTAAGTAGGTTGATCATGATGCAAATTGGCCAAAAACATCACTACAGTTGCAGCAAATTTAACTCCTAACATCTGTTTGTGAAATGAGCCACGCTGACCCGGAGTCAAACAACATCTGGTTTAAATTTCCCTCCGTTCAGTTTAGTTATCCTCTCAACTGATTTGAGTCACTTTTTAATTCCTCTTGAGTAACTTTGACTGCAGCTCCAGAAGTGATGCTGCAGGTAATCATTTATTTATTTATTTGTACTTTTATTGCAATAAACTCATTAATCAGTACAACCACAAAATGTCCAATATATTTACAATTATTTTTATTTTTATTTGTATTATTGTATATATATTATATTGTCCATATATACACACATACAATACATACATATACACACATGTATGAACACAAATATTTATATGTGCATATATACATTCATGTATGCATCCAGATAAACTTACATCCAAATATATAAGTTACCTAAAAGTGGTGTTAATTGTGCTAACTAAAGATAACAAGATTAACGGACTGGAAAGATAAAAAAATAAATAAATAAAATAAAATAAAGTTTAAAAATAAAATATAATAAAAAATAAAGATAATTCTAAAAAAAAATATTGAAAAAAATAAAATAAAAATAAATAATTAAAGAGCCTCACAAGCACTGAAAAAGATAAAAAATAAAAATAAATAATTGCAGAAAACACAAAAACAAAGATAAACGTAAAGTAATAAAGTAAAATATAAAATAAAAATAAAGAAAGAAAAGATAAAGAAAAAAAAAGAAAAAAAGAATAATGTTTAAAAATAACACATAATAAAAATAAAGATAAAAGTAAAAAATAGAGTAAAAAAATAAAATTAAAATAAATAATTAAAGAACCTCACAAGCACTAAAAAAAAACAGAAAAAGAGAACAAGAAAGAAAAGTAAAGATAACCAGACAAATGGACTGAGAACAAAAAATAAAATAAAATAAAATAAAGTAAGAAATAATTTAAAATAATTTAAAATAAAGAAAATAGAATATAAAAATAAATAATCGAAGAAAACAAGAAAAAAAAGACAACCAGACAAACTTAAAGTAATAAAGTAAAAATATATAAAGAAAAGATAAAGAAAAAAGTAAAAAAGAAATAAATAAAGTTAAAAAAGAAATATAAGATAAAAGTAAAAAACAGAATAAGAAAATAAATTAGAAAATCAAATAAATAATTGAAGAACCTCGCTAGCAGTGAAAGACAGTTGGAAACACTGTAGCTTGACATATTATTCTGCACACTGGGATCAAACTGGGATCAAAAGGGGAACGCATTTACGCAGCTGAAACTAATCAAAACAAGACACACATCTGACCTTTGACCTCTGACCTGCAGTGGAGGAAGAGAATTCAATAACATGTCAAAATATTATCAATAATCTCCTCAAATCTGCAGCTTGAACCTCAATAACTGCAGAGTTTAAACCTCCACTTTACTAATATTAGAACATAACATGGCCCATCATGGTGCCTCAAAAATATGATTTGTGTGGCTTCAAATCCAGAATACACTCAGCCTGATTTAATGCAACAGAAAAGCCATAAAAGAGATAATAAAACAGGACTGGATGGCTCATCTCCTAATGGATGATGTCTGTGTCTTTATAGTAGAGATAGAGACGCAGATACGAGACGCTTTACTGGCTCAGCTGATGTTTTCCAGAGGAGAGGGAGGAGAAGGAGGAGAGGGAGGAGAGGGAGAAGAGGAGAGGGAGGAGAAGGAGGAGACGGAGGAGAGGGAGGAGAGGGAGAAGAGGAGAGGGAGGAGACGGAGGAGATGGAAGAGAGGGAGGAGAGGGAGGAGAGGGAGGAGAAGGAGGAGACGGAGGAGAAGGAGGAGAGAAGGAGGAGAGAGAAGAGGAGAGGGAGGAGAAGGAGGAGACGGAGGAGACGGAGGAGATGGAAGAGAGGGAGGAGAGGGAGGAGAGGGAGGAGAAGGAGGAGACGGAGGAGAAGGAGGAGAGAAGGAGGAGAGAGAAGAGGAGAGGGAGGAGAAGGAGGAGAGGGAGGAGACGGAGGAGATGGAAGAGAGGGAGGAGAGGGAGGAGAAGGAGGAGATGGAGGAGATGGAGGAGAGGGAGGAGACGGAGGAGATGGAAGAGAGGGAGGAGAGGGAGGAGAGGGAGGAGAAGGAGGAGAAGGAGGAGACGGAGGAGACGGAGGAGAGGGAGGAGAGAAGGAGGAGAGAGAAGAGGAGAGGGAGGAGAAGGAGGAGACGGAGGAGACGGAGGAGATGGAAGAGAGGGAGGAGAGGGAGGAGAAGGAGGAGATGGAGGAGATGGAGGAGAGGGAGGAGAGAAGGAGGAGAGAGAGAAGAGGAGAGGGAGGAGAAGGAGGAGACGGAGGAGAGGGAGGAGAGAGAGAAGAGGAGACGGAGGAGACGGAGAAGAGGGAGGAGAGGGAGAGTGAGGAGAAGGAGGAGACGGAGTAGAGGGAGGAGAAGGAGGAGAGGGAGAAAAGGGAGGAGACGGAGGAGAGTGAGGAGAAGGAGGAGAGGAGGAGAGGGAGGAGAGGAGACGGAGGAGACGGAGGAGACGGAGGAGAGGGAGGAGAAGGAGGAGACGGAGGAGAGGGAGGAGAGGGAGGAGAGTGAGGAGAAGGAGGGGATGGAGGAGAGAGAGAAGAGGAGAGGGAGGAGAGGGAGGAGAGGGAGGAGATGGAGAAGGAGGAGACGGAGGAGACGGGGGAGAGGGAGGAGAAGGAGGAGACGGAGGAGAGGGAGGAGAGAGAGAAGAGTGAGGAGACAGAGGAGAGGGAGGAGAAGGAGGAGACGGAGGAGAGAGAGAAGAGTGAGGAGACGGAGGAGAGGGAGGAGAGAGAGAAGAGTGAGGAGACGGAGGAGAGGGAGGAGACGGAGGAGAGGGAGGAGAGAGAGAAGAGTGAGGAGACGGAGGAGAGGGAGGAGACGGAGGAGAGGGAGGAGAGAGAGAAGAGTGAGGAGACGGAGGAGAGGGAGGAGAGAGAGAAGAGTGAGGAGACGGAGGAGAGGGAGGAGACGGAGGAGAAGGAGGAGACGGAGGAGAGGGAGGAGAGGGAGGAGAGGGAGGAGAGAAGGAGGAGAGAGAAGAGGAGAGGGAGGAGAAGGAGGAGACGGAGGAGACGGAGGAGATGGAAGAGAGGGAGGAGAGGGAGGAGAAGGAGGAGATGGAGGAGATGGAGGAGAGGGAGGAGAGAAGGAGCAGAGAGAGAAGAGGAGAGGGAGGAGAAGGAGGAGACGGAGGAGAGGGAGGAGAGAGAGAAGAGGAGACGGAGGAGACGGAGAAGAGGGAGGAGAGGGAGAGTGAGGAGAAGGAGGAGACGGAGAAAAGGGAGGAGACGGAGGAGAGTGAGGAGAAGGAGGAGAGGAGGAGAGGGAGGAGAGGAGACGGAGGAGACGGAGGAGAGGGAGGAGAAGGAGGAGACGGAGGAGAGGGAGGAGAGGGAGGAGAGTGAGGAGACGGAGGAGAGGGAGGAGAGAGAGGAGAAGGAGGGGATGGAGGAGAGAGAGAAGAGGAGAGGGAGGAGAGGGAGGAGATGGAGAAGGAGGAGACGGAGGAGACGGGGGAGAGGGAGGAGAAGGAGGAGACGGAGGAGAGGGAGGAGAGAGAGAAGAGTGAGGAGACAGAGGAGAGGGAGGAGAAGGAGGAGACGGAGGAGAGAGAGAAGAGTGAGGAGACGGAGGAGAGGGAGGAGAGAGAGAAGAGTGAGGAGACGGAGGAGAGGGAGGAGAGAGAGAAGAGTGAGGAGACGGAGGAGAGGGAGGAGACGGAGGAGAAGGAGGAGACGGAGGAGAGGGAGGAGAGAGAGAAGAGTGAGGAGACGGAGGAGAGGGAGGAGACGGAGGAGAAGGAGGAGAGAGAGGAGAGGGAGGAGACGGAGGAGACGGAGGAGAGGGGTTTAGCTGCTGAACCCTCGACCCCGGCCTCGGATCAGTCCGTGTTATTACACCTGCGAGCAATGAGTGGGCCGCCAAGATCTGCAGCATACTGGAGATCAACCGGGGAGACTATCACTCCTTCACTCTGCTGCTCTTTCTCTCTTTATCCTCCTCTTCTTTCTCTCTCTGATGCAGCTGCTCGTTTCATTCTTCCGATTTTTATTTTAAACCTCATCAGAGGAAGTTCGGTGGGCGTGGAGTGTCTCGCTCGAGTTCAGTTTGACCGTAAAGGGGACTCCACACTCCCCAGTCCGTTTTTATGCTTTTATTTCTGCTCTTTATTTCCTTAATAAAAAACAGTTTTTATAATGAACTCAGGCGGGATGTTGCGTCCTCCTTCTTCTCTTTTTGTCCTTTCAATCTCTCTTTTTCTTCCCCGTTGTTAAATTCTTTGCTTTTCGTCCGCGTGGAAACGCAGTCGAGACTATTAAGTCTTCCACCCCCCCACCGCTTCAGTATGTTTGGACAGCCAGGGAGAAAAAACTCCTGATAATAAACTCCAGAACAAATCAATTATCCCCGTGCCAATCTCAGTGTGAGAGGGGAGATGGAACGAGCTCCTCACTGCACTTCAGAAACGTCTCACATTCTGCAGACTGTGCACAACAGAAGCTTTTTCATGAGAGTTTCATGAGCTGCATTAGCGAGTCAGCCAGCCGCGTCTCCTGGAAGTTTATTATTAGCAATCATCAGCACGACTGCTGAGTCATCACATCTTTAAGCTTTAAGTTTTAGTTCTGCATCAGTAATTATGTCTTTTTAAAACAATATAAAAAAAACTTTTTTCAAGCAAAAATGCCAAATATTCTCCAGATCAGGTAAACTGTGAGGAGATGCTGCTGGGATTTGTCTTAAATAATAACTTTTTATACTTTTATTGCAATAAACTCACGACTCGGTACAACCACAAAATGTCCAATATATTTGAAATTATTATTATTATTATATTATTATACTTATTATTATTATTATTATTATTGTATATTATACTCCCAGTGATACAAAAAGAACTTCATATTCATCCATATATACACATATAGTACATATACACATGTATGAGCACAAATATTTATATGTGCATATATACTTTCATGCATGCAGGTAAACCTACAGCCACATATATATATTAACTAAAAGGGGTTACTTAATTATGTCAACTGAAGATAACCAGGAAAAGGAAAAAAAATAAAATAAAATGAAGTTTAAAAAAGAAATAATAATATTAATAATAATAATAATATAAATAATAATAATATTAATAATCATAATAATAAAGTAAAATAATAATAATAATAATTAAGTAAAATAATAATAATAATAATAATAAAGTAAAACAATAATAATAAAGTAAAATAATAATAATAACAATAATAATTATGATAAATATAATAATAATAATAATAATAATAATAATAATAATAATAATAATAAAGTAAAATAATAATAATAATGATACTAATAATAATAATAATAATAATAAAGTAAAATAATAATAATAATAATAATAATAATAAAGTAAAACAATAATAATAATGATACTAATAATAATAATAATAATAATACAATTAAAAATATAATTTTTTTAAAGGAATTAATATTATGAAAATAAATAATTGAAGAAAGACAGTGGGGAACATTGTAGCTGCAATTCATCCCGGTTCGACTGTCGATGTTTGAACTCTTCACCTCGCGCTTTAGGAAACCTTAATGCACGTTTCCATATTGTCTGACATCTTATAGATCAAGCGGTTAATCAATTAATCAATAAAATAATCAGCATCTTGTTCAATAATGAAAATAAACCTAAATCACAGCCCTAACTCAAACATAACACTAATAAAAAAGAAAAAACAAGAATTAAAATGAATGAACTTTGACACTTAAAGTACAGACTTTCCCAGATTACACTATTATTACTTTAATATACAAATGTATACTGTAACTGTTAAAAGCACTGTCATACTCATATTCAGATGGAAGTATCAGCGAGAGATGTCATGAGGATTCATGTGAATACAAAGTTTAATATCCGAACTGTACTGAAGTATATTAAAGACATGAAACTGTCAGACACATTTTTCACGGTGAACTTATGACCTCAGAAAGCAACTGTTCCTCAAAACGCACGCTGACACATTTCAACTGTTGAGAAACGAGGGAACGAGGGATTTGTCCGTATCTGTTGCTCCGTATCTCTTTGCTTTGATTTGATTTGTTTTCCCTCAGCTCGACATTATAAATCACCGTCTGCCTCCCGTCTCCTGGAATAAATGCTTTACGGCTAACGACACAGACGGGAGCTGCTCTTATTTATTTGTTGACAACGGGGAGTAAATGTAAGTTGTCTTCTTTCTCTGTGCCGGAGGGAGGAGGAGAACATTAAAGTTTAATATTCAGTTCCTGCACCGAGCCTGATGTTCAAACAGATGATACATAAACACAACCGACATGTGATGCTTGTGTTTCTCCACTCTGAGTCTCTCACCGGGTCTTTAAGGAAAACTCTGTTTCACCTCCAGCATCACTTGACTTCTGCAAACTCTCTCTCTAAACGATAAATGGACACAAGAGGGTGATTACATGAGAACTGCTGACTGGAAGCCTTTAATGGTTAGTTGTGTTTACGTTGAGGGGAAATCAAGAGAAGTGGTCTCGTGATCGGAAACAGGACGGTTCAGATCAGCAGATTAATATCTGCAGAAATGTGGGTGGTGGAAGTGAGACGGGTCACACTTCCTCTTCCTTTAGAAACCAACAGAAATAGCACACACACACACACACAGCGCCCTCCCGAAGGCCCCCAGGTGCTGCTACCAACGCATGTGACCCTCCGTCCTCCAACAGAACAAGAAAGTGTTCTCAGTCATCTTTCACACTCACAAGTTCAAAACGAAAAGCTATTAACCGGCACAGAAAGCCGTGTAGCGTCAACCAAAGTCTTCACATCTGGATGCCCTAATGGCTGATGCTAATGCCAGATATTTGTCAGTGTCAAGTTGTTTTTCCGCCCTCAAACCTCATCTTATTTCCTGCTTTAAAGGAAGAACCTGAGCTGCCACACAGGAACAGACTCATCTGAGAGGAAGAGGACATTAAACAAACTGTCCTCACCGTAGAAACACCACTTTGATTAAAGAAGAATGATGAGTGCTAACACGTGCTGACAATCCAGCTGTTTATTCTGCACAAACTGCTTCTTCTTCTTGCTGCTGTTTTGCAGATCTTGATCATAAATCCGGGGAAATACCGGATGTAAACAGGTCGCCATTCCTGCGGTGGCGTCTCCCTACAATACGCATATGAATGCAAGCTGTACTAAGGGGTGTAGAAGTTTCCTACTTTTACTTTTACTTTCTATGTAACGTTACTTTTGACTAAGATGTCTAGGAGTTTGGGAAGTAACCTGAGCAGTTTTCAGTTGCCTAACTCGTCCTCGTCCTCGTAAAAGCCTTCAATTTGACTTTAATCCACTTTAAATCCATACTAGTCTGTATTTATTACAGTAGGGTCACTAGGACTTGCCACCGCAGTGATGGCGGCGCCGCTAGATCGTAGAACAGTCGCCTGTTGGACAAATCAAAATGTTGAACTGATGACGCCGCTAGTTGAAAACTCAAAGGATCACCAAAGCAGTTCATCTCGAAGAGGACACGAATGTGTGAACCAAATTTAATGACAATCCGTCCAATAGTTGTGGAGACATTTCACTCAAAACCACAAATGTCAACCTCATGGTGGCTCTAGAAGAAATGTCAGCGGATCATCAGCAACACCTTTTCATTCTCAGTTTGTACATCGTCGATTCCTTTCTTTGCCTCCTCTCCTCGCGTCTTAGACCCACCCACATGAGATGCCAACAGAGGAGACGAGGAAGCACTTGTAGCACATACTGCAGCTGCCCTTACAAAGTACGTAGTGTTGCTGGCAGTATGCCTACAGCTGGGACATACTACTTCATCATAACATTGCACCGTGAACTTTGACCCTCCTGCTTGCTGCGCAGAGGATTGTGGGTCAGAATTGCCAGGAAAGCATGCTGGACTGCAAAATACGACCGGATGCAGTAGGACATCCTGGTATTTTTGTCATACTGCATTTTACATACTACACATTGGGACATACTAAATCATTTACTGGCATCCTAAATAGTATGGTAGTATGAGTGTTGGGAGGCGCAGTAAACAAAATGAGACATCCGTGCTTCGGAGCCGTCATTTTAAAGTCAATTAAAATATGACGTGTGACACGGCTGCATCATCAGCTGTCCGTTGTTTTGTTAGACCGCTGTATTTCATCATCTCTGTCAGATGAGCATTAACAGTGTTCATGACAACTTATATATTTACTATTAATTCAATTCACAACATGTGTCACGCTTCTTTATGTACGTCCGCAAAGGATCCACCTGTGCATCCTCATAGCTCAAACGTCCTCTCTCCTCGAGATGCACGTTAGGGATTGAGACGTCCTTCAAGATGACGAGCAGAGATCGATTTCCCGGTTACGGGCTGGGGGACAGAGGAGACGAGGAGACGAGGAGATGAGGAGATGAGGAGGCACGAGAAGAGCAGCATGTTGAGCCTGTCATTAGAGGATAAATCACCAGCGCCAGTACCCACAGAGCAAAGGCACGTCCAAAAAGACATCAATTTAACGTCTCTGTCGACCGTCCAAAAGACGTCCACTGATGAGGCAGAATGAAAGTTTTTGCGATGTCTTTTTTAAAAGTCTTTTTAACGTTCAACTATTGATGATGTCAACCTGAGTTGCACGTCCGCAGACGTCCAAAAAGGGCCCTAACCAGACGTTCAAATATTGAACCCAACTTGCACGTCCACCAGACGTACAGAAGTAGCTGTTATACAGGCATGATGTGAACGTCTTCCTGACGTCACATGTTTGCTGGGTTGGCTTCTGGGGACCATAAATGTCTGCACAAAATGTGATGGCGATCTATCCGATAGTCGTTGAGATATTTCCGTCTGGATCTCGAGCCACACCGCGAGCCTGCCTAAATAAAACCATTAAACAGTACAGTGAACATCCTGAAAGTGTGCCTCAGATCAGCTCCTGTTCCACAAGAAGCATAAAACCAATAAGGAACACCAAAGAGCAGCAAAGGTGGTATTGATTTGAGCACATTAAAGCAGCCCCGTGGTGTCGATGAATTACTTCCTGCAGTGAAGCCCTTAATGACTTCATCAGCCGCCCTGCTGCTAATTAACAAGCTATTTAAATGTAGGAAGTGTCTCATCTCTGCTGCTGCTGCTGGTGGTGGTGGTGCTCACAAGGAAGTCATTCTGCTCCCCCTGACTGGGTTGCCATCCAGGGACTAATTTAGCCTTTGTTCAGGTTGTGTGAATGGAAGTAGAGAGCTGTCTCTGGGGGAGAGGAAGTGGAGAGAGACTCGTCTGCTGGACTGTCTCTGTTCATTCACTGAGCTGACGCTTGTTGAGCTAATGATCTCTCAGCAGTGTGCTGATCTGGTGACATCTCTCTGGGTTGTTCCCTCTCCGTCGGGGGGGTTAACAGGGCATGCATCGGTAGGTTATATATTTCCCACCATCATTCATACTGCTGTGCTTTCACACATTTACATCTATATTTCAGGCCTTTCTCTGACCCGTCCATGAATCCCAGAGGAAAGTGGGGATGGTTCCCGACACGTTTAAAGGTCCGGTGTGTAACATTTAGAGGATCTATTAGCAGAAATGGAATATAATATTCATAACTATGTTTTCATTAGTGTAACATCACCCAGCCTGGTCTCACCAAATGGCGTATGAATGACATGGTGCAATAACAATGCCTTTGTTGTTTTTGGTGTGTCATGTGTGCGACATGTCTGTACTGACTGCGATGCGTGAATATGCCACGCTCAGAGCCGGTGACGTAGAATCAAATGTGAGAAAGACTGATTACTGTGGGAGGGTGGGTCCAACAAACACAGGACTTCCAACCAGGAGACCAAGGTTTGCTTCCCAAAGAGTTGTTGAGTTATTTTGCACCTACGTTAGTGATGTTTGTGACATGTTTTCCGTATTTAAGTTACATTGTTTACATATATATTTTACGTAGTTTACGTTCTTGGTTTAAGCCCAACCCTGATGTTTTTCCTAGACCTTGACCGTTTTGTTGCCTAATCCTAAAGTGTCGCCAAGGGGCGTGACACCAAGGGGCGTGACACCACGGGGCGTGACACCACGGGGGGTGACACCACGGGGGGTGACACCAAGCTAAGTGACACCACGGGGCGTGACACCACGGGGTGTGACACCAAGCGGCGTGACACCAAGCGGCGTGACACCAAGGGGCGTGACACCAGGGGGCGTGACACCAAGGGGCGTGACACCACGGGGCGTGACACCAAGGGGCGAGACTCCAGGGGGCGTGACACCAGGGGGCGTGACACCAGGGGGCGTGACACCAAGGGGCGTGACACCACGGGGCGTGACAAAGCGGTGTTATGTGACGATTTGGGATGAGAACATGTTGGGTATGGACCACCTCTGAGTGAGGCGAATACTGTTACCGTTTTGAACTCGACGCCTCACGTTACTGCAGTCTTGTAAAGGAAGGAGTGAGCGGAGGGGTACTCAGCTGGTTGCAATCTGCAACCACACCACTAGATGTCACCACATCCTCCACACTGTACCTTTAATGGCAGAAACAAAATTGAGAATGACTTTATTTCAACCCAAATGATGTCAATATATAAATGTCTATCTTCAAGCTGGATGAAAGATGTTTGAGCCGACTGGTTCATCCTGAATCTTTCTTTGTGCTTCTAACATTAAATATCCTGATTTAATTTCTGAAGACTCAGAGTGTGTTTTGACCCTTAATGGGTTTTTGGCAGCTCTAGTTTTGAGGAGAAATAAGCACCTTGAACTGCAGGTCATTCAGAATAATTCAGACTCGCTGCACTCAGCAGATGATGGGATTTCAAACCATGACAGCTCGAGTAAACATTTATTTTGTAATCATTGTGAAGCAATACCGGCCACGACGTATCTGCGGCGCTCTCACGGTCAGCATAAAATGGGGAATGTGATGTATTGGCTCTCACTATCAGCAGCCAGCAGGCCATATGTAATCAGCACCATGTTTCTCCAGAGGAAACGGGATTCTTCAAACCGGGGGATCATTTGTGCCCCGGTCCAGGCTCTCCCTGGTTCAATGTGGGTTTAATTTCACACAGACATGCATCTGATAACCGCCCAGATGAGTGTTAATGGGTCATTTGTGTTCCCTGAAAAGCCATTCCTCAGCAGAGGCAGAACAGGTTCATTTAATTCTAATTTCAGAGCGATGTAGCCGATCGAGACCTCGGCAGTGAGACACTCCCACAAAGACGTGAGTATAACGCGTCCATAAATGTCTCCGATCGACCCTCTGATCCACTTTCACACTGTGAAATATCCATCAGAGATGTTCTATTCATTGCAGGAGTTACTTAGTGATGAAGTGGTTTGTAATAATTTACATTCCTGTGTCCCTCCACTTGTCTTATCTAACTTCTGTTGTGAAACTACCTTTGTGTTTTTGTCAGCCCTCAGAGAGCGAGTGTGAGCTCGTCGCTCTCAGTAAATGATGAAGGATTGGCATATTTTTATGATCGCACCTGTCACTCCCTTACTCAGGTCTAACCTGTTGTTGATGGAAATCTCTCTGACTTGTCTTTGATGGGTTTTATAAGCTCTGCTCGTCGATGTGAAGAAGGAACTCTTTGATTCTGAGAGACTGACACCAAAATAATCTGATGTTTATCATTGAATTGATTCATTGAATGGAACCCGAGATGCAAAGTACACGGCAAAAACAGTGGTCCCATGTGCCCAAATACTAGATATAGTAGGATATCAAAAACCGGCACAAATGGGTTAACTCGAATGCAACTAACGATTCTTTTCTCCGTCAGTTTACCTGGTGATTATTTTCTTTATTATTAATTAATTAAAATTGTTTGTTCTATAAAAAATAAAACAGTGAAACATGTCCAGAACAATTCCCTAAAGCCCAATAATGTAACATTTACAAATGTCTTGTTTTGTCCAACCAACAGTCCAAAACCCCCCAAATATTCAACTGACTATATAATGTAGACTAATAAAAGCATTCTTAAAAAATATATTCTTACATCTGAGAACCTGAAACGATAATCAAAATAATTGATTTTCTATTGATGGATTATTTGACCAATCGTTGCAGCTCCAACTGGAATCAACTGTGTTTTATCACCGTTATCGCTGACTAACAGAACAACACACTTTATTAAAAGATAAATAAAGATATATGGATGGGCTGCAGATCCTAAAAGGCCAACCTGGCACCCAGGTGATGGAGGAGGGAGGACATAGCTGGAACCAAATCACATAAATAAATCAAATCCATATTTAACCCAGTTGTGGCTTCGATGGCAGCGATCCAAGAGGAAATTACCACGCCCTTCATCCATCCATCTGTAAATCCAGTCCTCCTTCCTGTAACTGAGCCGCCGCAGATACCGCCAGACGCTCCGCTGCCACCAAGTCAAGACGGTTCAGATCAAAGCTGAAGATGCTAATCTGGCACGGCGAGCACGGCGCTCACATTTCCACAGGAACACAAGCACAAATAGGAATCTGTGGAGGGAGGAGAATATGATCTGATGACCCGAGCTGCTTCGGTGAAGATACAATCAGTTTGTTTTTTGGGTTTGCCTTGTTGATAGATGGGAGGATATAACTTTCTGGAGTATTCCCTACTCATCACAATCCCAAATACCAGACCGTTTCCTGTGTGTTAAAGGACAAAGCTGGAGTCATTCTATATTTTTGTTATTGCCAACAAATCTTCAATTCCTGCGATGTCAGAAGATCTCACGAGAATCCATCTCGTCAGGCTTCAGGTGGCAAGCCAGATCACGGACCAATCGGCGTCCTGTGAGGAGCTACTGGCAGCTGTGGGCGTGGTTTAGGTGTGTGTGACGAGACACGGAGAGGCGACTGTTTGTTCTAAACATCAATGGCGGCCCCTGAAGAGGTTAGCGTAGACGCTGCAGTAGCATCAGTTCTATCAGAACTGGAGAGTATTTCTTCATTGGAAGAAGAGCAGAGAAGGGCACTGAAGGCTTTTCTCCATGGAAAACATGTTTTCGCTCTTCTCCCGACTGGCTTCATCAAGAGTTTTATTGACAGGTGGTTCATCCAATCACCTGCCAAGTATTTATTCAAAGTGCCTTCCCCTTTTCCAAACAGTTTCCAATGACGATGAATCTCAGATGATTCTGTGTAACAAAGCATCTGACCAATCAGGTTAAAAAATCGGACCAAAACCAACAATGCGTTGATCAATACTTTCTGATTTTCCTAATATACCTTTGTTTTAAAAAGTCAAATTACACGCAAAAGAGGCGTACAAATGACACACTAAAGGCCAAACTGCATCCTTATGATACGCAGAATGTCCTTGTGATGTCGTGCTCCCACGAGATCAGGTTGGTTTTGATACACAGATCGGCTTCGGTCTTTTCATGGGACAAGAAACGTGCCATAGAGCAATAAGTTTGGTCTTTTTTACTTAACTTTTTATTAGGTTCTTTACACCGATTAAACTCTGTGTTTAATAGCCATTAGAAGTAGCTTTGTATGACCTCTTAAACATCAAAGCACACTAAATACTGCATATTAAGAGGTACAAAAATACTCTTAATAAAGAATGTGTTTGATCACAACTGAAAGTTAAAAGGCTTCAACTCTTGTTTTCCGGTTCGTCCCACAATACTTTTGTCTATCTGTGCTCCAGTGAAGTGGTCCAGACTCACGTTGGCTGATATCTAAAGGGCTCTGCTTTGTTAACAGGTCTTTTCAAGTGGTCCAACACCAAACGCCAGAGTCTCTGTGCCCGAAGTGCCGGCTTTATCCTGGAGGACGAGTGTTTGTTGGCTCTTCAGTCTCCACAGAGGGAAACAGAGGAGAGACGTTAGGTGTGAAACTTTCACTCTCTCCCAATATAAAGCACATAAAGCCTCAAAGTGCTTCAATTTGAGCATTTTGTGTTGAGAAGTGTTGCAGCGGGAGCAGTCTCATCATATGATCTGAGACCTCTGGAGAGTAATGAGGAGCGGAGACGACCTGTTTTCAACTCCAATAAATCAGTTAATCATTAGTCAGGTTTGTATTTCTCGCTTTAGTTTGGCTTCATCATTTCTTAATGCTGGAGAAGTGACACTATCTGTATATATTTTGGCCAAATAGGGTGAATCTCAGTTGGAGGGGACGGCGCTCGTCTCTATTGTATCCTCACTTTCTCAGTTTTAGTCTGAGAGGAATCTATTTGTACATGAAACGATTCCCTGGTGCAGTATTATATAGTCGATATAGTGATTAAGGGATGAAGGGAGATTATGAATATCTTCCTTCTCTGTGTTTTCCCCAATAATTGAACCATTAAAGCAGCAATCAAATGGGAAATTAAAAATCATCATTTGGCAAATGATTTTCAGGAAAAAGAAAGGATATGTCTGGAGTTGGGAGAGGCTCTACTTGACCTTTGCACTCTCTCTCACGCAGTCCTCCTGTAATACACTCTTTCTTTCACACACCGTCGGGCCCCGTTCTCCTCCTCCTCCTGTGTTATGTATGAAACGAGGCCTCTGCTGACATGTGGCCAGACACACAAAGCGTCATTTAGCACCGGGTCATTTGTCCCATCAAAGCATTCCTTGACGCACGGAGGGAGGCTCCCTGTAATCTGTCAGAGTGAAATGTAAACAGGCGACGTGGAGCAGCGGGGATCAGCAGGACCCCCGCTGTCAAATCGGCTCTGACCCTAGAAACCATGAAATGTTCTCCGTTAACAAAAAACATGTATCTGAATGAATGAAAGCTGATCTGGCTTTGTGTTGTGACGGTTAGATAGAAAGGAAGAGTTTGATCCCAAAACACTCAATATATCTTTTATCTTTAGAAACCATCACCAGGGCGTAAAATACCAACGCTTTGTCACGGCCATCAACTTCGATACCACCTCACAAGGCACCCTTTAGTGCCGGTATGAGATGCACCGGGCTTTCTATTAACGACAATGTAAACCCATCCGCATCAATATTAAACACTTAGAGAAAGTGTTGTAGTGACGTAGCTTAAAGAGCGAAGAGACACACCGGGCACGCGGGAGGGTCCAACAAACACAAGGCTTTCATCCAGGAGGCCGCTGTTCACGTCCCGTGTGTTAAGTTTCACTTTCACTTTGCAATGAGCTGATCGTTGATGTTCAAGGTTCTTTATTTGTCATTTGTCGATTCCAGCAAAGTCAGTCATTGGTAATGAAAATCTTTTGTCTCATGTTCCTTCAACATTGCTCGTAAAATATGTATATAAAAAAACAATGTAATAGAATTTTGTTGTCAAAGTAGATGCTATTTGACATCACAGCTGAACAAATTCAATACCTTTCCTGTGATTTAAGAAAAAAACACAAAGCAGATATTCAATTGTTCAATGTTTTTATATTTTATATTGAGGTGAAATTGTGGGTTCACTAAAAGAGCAGATGTAGCTCCTGGTGAATGTTTATAACTGTCAAAAGTGCTCAATAGAAACACTGGCACTGTGTTATTGTATATTCTTCTAGATCTCTCTCCATCCAGCCACTTCAAACAAACAAAAATAATAAATCCACAATCTCCCTGGCAGCTTATAACCCTGAGCGACATATAAACGGATACAATATCAATTTCCTGTTATTACATCCATATTTGTTTTTGAGATTAAATTAATCTGCCTCATATTGTCTTTCCCTCCGCAGCGCTGCTTCCACTGCACTCACAGGCCTGTGCTTACAACCAGGAAGGGTGTGTGTGTGTGTGGAGGAGGGGATATTGATTTCTCATCCTCATTAGCACTAACCTGACGGGCTAGTTTACTACTATATACATAACACTACTACTAGTACTATATATTGATACTATAGTATACTACTATATACATTACACTACTACCAGTACTATATATTGATACTATAGTATTTAAACGTAGTGTTTTCATCCTAAAGATTTGAATTTATTTTGCCAGTTAGGCAGCTGTTTGATTAAAGTAAAGATATCTTATTATTATTATTATTCCTATATATGTATTTGTATAAGAATAATGTATAATCATCACATTTTATATTGTATTTCATATGCATGGTCAGATGCTGGGTATTGTATATATAGTATATATATATATATACATATATATATATTATATTGTATATTATATATTATTATTATATATTGTATATTATATATTGTTATTATTATTATATTATATATTATATATTGTATATTGTATTACATGTGCGTATTGTATATTATAAATAATAATATGTGCATATACGAAAAGATAACAACTAGTCAATATGATTAAGATAAATATGTAAGTAAAGAATTTGTATTTTGATTAAAATACATTTATAAGTAATGAATTGGTATTCTGGATTAATAATGAATTTATATTTTATGATATCAGTAATTAATTTATGTTTTTGTATGACAGAGATAAAAGGTAATAAATATTATATTTAGACATGTTTAGGAAAATTAATTAGAGTATATGTTTAGCTCAATAAGGAAGCTGGTTAATTATCAATGAATGATTTATGGAGAAGGGGTTAAAGTGGGATTAAATACATTTGTACTTCTTCTCACTCCTTTTAGAATATGTAAACCGAGGCATCAAGTGTTTGACAATTTATTTTTTGATTATGCTTTTCATTGTATGTAAATATTATTTTTTTCTTGCTGTCCACTTGTTTGTATGATCATTCTCTTTTTTTTTTTATTTAAAAATGTTTGAAATAAATTTTGAAATGAAATGAAATGAAATATCTAATGATAAATGTCAGTTATTATGATTATTTCTTTATTAATTTATTATTTGGCTTAAAAGCTGTACTTCGGGGATTTATACTGAACTAATAACAGAGTTTAATCTCTTTCTGATTGAGTCTTTAGGACAGCAGCAATCATCGCAAGGAAAAACCACAGTATGTTTTTATCTACTTTCACACAGTCAAGGATTAAAAGTCTTTGAAGGCTGTTTGTTGGATTTGACCAGTTTTACACATCAACCCAGAAATGCCTCATGAATCAGAAAACAATCTGTAAATGGCTCAAGAATCCCACCAATGGAGAGGCGACACGCTGCGTCAAGCTCACCATGGAAACAAAGAACACCAAAATACATGTTATCAAGAGCTCGTTATCCTTAGAACAGTTTAAAAGGAAATGATCATCACATTTAATTATGTCTAATCATCTTTTGATATGTTTAGATATATTTTCTTTTTCTCTGTACTGTTTTTTTTTATGTATTTCATTGTTTTTATTGGATTGTTTTCCACTTTGGTTACTTTTTCTGCTCATTTTGTGTACTTCTTGTTGTTGTTAACTTTTATTGTATTTTTTTAAAATGATGTTAGTTTAGATCTTTCTTCCTTTTTTGTTATTGTTTTTTCTCCTGGGGTTGAAACTCTTGATCTCTCCTGACACATTTCTTGTTTCTTTTTTTCTTCATTGACTTGATTTTGTGCAGTTTTATATATGTGCAAATAAGTAAAAAAAACAAATTAAAAAAAAAACGTAACCGGATGTACAGAGGTTAGCCTTCAAAATAAAACAAACGTCTCAATGTGTTTCGAATGTATATTCTTAAATGAGGAAACAAGCAACTGTGATTACATTTAATGTGGATTCATTATGAAAGAGCACACATATGTCTATCTGTGTTTATATCAGCTACTTCTGCTCTTCAGTAAGGATTTTATTTTACAAACCACGACCGGAAGTCGTTTTGAACGTCGGTTCCCATCATCATCATCCACAGTGAAACATTCCTTACAGAAGTTAAAGAGTGACATTTAGCTAGATGTAAATTGCTCCTTCTGCGAATCACATCCTGAAACTTGCTCTCCTCTATTCTGGTCCTGTAAATTTACATGTGAATTGTGGAAAGATGTCAATAATTTTATACTAGTTAACATTTTCTCAGATTTTAACACTGTACTGTAGAAATATTATATTTTGTTGCTATGGTTACAGTGACAAAGACAGTAATGCATTTTTTCTTATTAATTTAATATTTTATTCTCGCAAAGTTCCACATTCACAAGTGTAAATTTACCAAAAAAAAACGAATGTCTTTGTATTTATAAAAGAAATGGAATTATATCTGTCAACAATTTCTTCCTCACAAAACAAAAAAAAGCAATGAAAACAATGAATGTATAATATATATCTTTAAAGTTTTTAAGTGAAATTATTGTCATACTCTCGCCTGGTCTTTTTTTTATTATTATCTACTTATTTATTTATTTGTATTGTGTTTTTTATTATTATTTTATGTTTTTTTGTTTCATTTCTGTTATCCTTTAATGTTAGACACACCTCTTTGTTTATGTTTTCACTATGCTTCTTTTGTATGTAAACGTTTTTAATGTTTTCTGCTGTTACTATGGATACTGTCATTTTGAAATAAAAAAAAAAATAAACAATATATATCATCCATCCAGAGGAACAAAACTCTGAGCACATCTGGACTCCTCTGCTCTGCTGTGTGAGGGTTCCTGCTGGAGGAGGAGTGAAGGCTGTTAGTGTGTTTCAGGAGGAAGCAGCTCGAACAGATGTTCCAGAGCTCTACTCTCACCTTTACCTGTTCACCTCAGGAGAGCAAGAGCTGTTGTGATGGCTAGCAGCAGGCTACCTAGCAGCAGGCTACCTAGCATCAGGCTAACTAGCATCAGGCTACCTAGCATCAGGCTAACTAGCATCAGGCTACATCAGGCTACCTAGCATCAGGCTAACTAGCATCAGGCTAACTGGCAGCAGGCTAGCACTAGGTTAGCACTAGGTTAGCATCAGGCTAGCAGCAGGCTAGCACTGGGTAGCATCTAGCAGGCTAGCATCTAGCAGGCTAGCATCTAGCAGGCTAGCATCTAGCAGGCTAGCATCTAGCAGGCTAGCATCTAGCAGGCTAGCATCTAGCATCAGACTAGCCTCAGCAGCACTAGCCTCAGCAGCGCAGCAGCAGTGTGTGTGTGTGCGTCTGGCTGCTGTCGGTACTGCTGCAGAGAGAGAGGAACCAGCTCGGCTCCTCTCTGCTGGTTCAGTGTTTAGACTCAGCTCTCCGGTTCTCTCCATCTCTGGATGAGGACACTTACCGGACACGGCGCTGGACATCACGGTGAGGTGAGTGTCATCACACAGACAGCCTGGTCTTTAACTCGGGTTAGTTTAAACAGGTTAACTCGGGTTAACTCGGTTTAGCTCGGGTTAACTCGGGTTAGCATCGCAGCTGAATCCTCCCGGTTAACGGAGCGCAGCGGCTCCGGCTACTCCCTGGATTCACTCTGGATCACACATTCCTCACAATATTCCATGTTTACTAAATGTTCTAGTTTCTACTGGAGCCTCTCTGTGAATGCTTCTGTAGACTTCATAGTCAACACGACTTATTGTAATGTAACGTCACTGCTTCTCTGTTAATGTTTTAATGACACACATTCATATTTTATATTATCAAACATCCACAGTTAGCTTGCTACTCCAGTAACTAGCCTCCACCCGGCAGCAGGAGAGTCCACACATTCTCTCACATCCAGTCAGAGTTCTGTTCTGTTAGGAGATGAACGGGTTGGTTTAACTCCTCTGCTGCTACAGACTGCAACAGAGGAGATGTTATGTTGTCTGGGGGAGTTTAAGGTTGAATGGCTTTTCAATCAGCTGAGTTATAGTCTTCTGTATGCTGATGTGTGTGTGTATATGTGTATATATATATGTGTGTATATGTAACTGTATGAATATGTATATGCTTGTTTCTTTATTTTCCCTTCTATTGTTTTTTATTTAATTATTTATGTTTCAGTGTATTCTGTTGTACATGTTGTGAATTTCCTTGGAAAGTGCTTTGTGCTTGAAAAGTGCTCTACAAATAAAATAATTATTATTATTATTAATGTTAGATATCAGCAGGATGCTCCAGGGCTGTTCAGTCCTGCTGTTGCTCCACTGACTGTGCTCCTTTCTTTTCTTTCTTTAATCTGCAGGACGATCACCAGATGGAAATATTACATTAATACCAAGTGGATTACTCATCACGCCTTTTTCTACATTATGGAGTAACATTTCTTCACAACATGATGCTCGCCTTCAAATCAGATCTCCTCCACTGCTGCACAGATTTCAGCTTTTAAAGACCAGCAGCCACAACTGGATGGATGTGCAGTCTTTATCTTTTTTTATAATCAAATGTGCTTAAAAACATTAGTTATGTGCGGGTTGGATATGCTCAGATTCCTATAAAACACTGAGCGTGAATTCGTGCAGGGAGGAAAGCCCAAAGAAGGAAGTCCAGGACGGGATAGGTGCACAGAAACCACCCGCTCCCCAAAGAACAACATGGCCTCGGTGTGGAAGAGACTGCAACGTGTGGGGAAGCATGCCTCCAAGTTCCAGTTCGTGGCTTCCTATCAGGAGCTGATGGTGGAATGCACTAAGAAATGGTGAGTGTTTTTTGGGGAGTCAACAGTCGACCACAGTGCTGTCATTTAAGCCTCATGAAAACTGTGTGTGTGTGTGTGTGTGTGTGTGTGTGTGTGTGTGTGTGCTGGAATGCTGAGCTCGTTCCTAGTGGCCATAATTCACACACACACATTCAGTCTCCTTGGTGTGCAGGCATGTCTGCATGCTGGGAGGGGCCCGGCTGCCTTGTAAAATTGCTATGTTTTTTCTTCTTCTTCTTGTGCACCAATGGTAAATGGACTTGCATTTATATAGCGCTTTTCTAGTCTTCCGACCACTCAAAGCGCTTTACACTACATGTCAGCATTCACCCATTCACACACACATTCATACACTGATGACAGAGGCTGTTAAGGTGCCAACTTTGCCCATCAGGATCTGATCTAAATACTCATTCACACTATGTGAATGCTATGCCTTCGGGAGCAATTTGGGGTGAAGTGTCTTGCTCAAGGACACATCGACATGTGACCCGGAGCAGCTGGGGATCGAACCACCGACCTTCCGATTGGTGGACGACCTGCTCTACTCTCTGAGCCACAGCCGCCCGAAAAGAGGCAGAAAGATCTCCGTTCCTTCCTTCAACCTGACGGGCCGTGGTTCAAGCAGTCCCAGCTCTCCTGAAATGTCCTCGAGCAAACCACTAAACACCGACCAGCTCTAAGGATGCTGTAGGGAATCTGATCTTGACTTCTGACCTCACTGGAACCAGGGAAACTATGAGAGCTATTATTCTTTGCACTATTATATCAGCAAATAGATCATGTGTAGAAAGATAAAACATTACAGGAGCTTCCTTGCGTAGTCTTTATAGTGTATCTACTGAAAATATGAGCTGCTGACTGAAAAGTCACTCTTGTCAGCTTTCTTGTAGCACAGTTTTCTCCCACTTGTCACAATTCTTGCGTACATGTTGTTTGCAAAAAGAAAAAAAAGTTATTTTGCCAAATAGGTTTTCACATACAAGTCATTAGCCATGGTATTCTGGTGCATAATGAAAAGTCAAGAATTATAAATGTCAGTGTTTCCCACAGGATTTTGTGAGACTGTGGTGGGTGGACCTCGCTCGGACCCTCTAGGGGGAAACACTGAATATAATATAATCAAAATATTTAGTTCTTGATAACATTTGAAGAGATAATCTTTATTTACACTAAGACAATGGCCCTGATTTATACGTTTAAAGTTGTAAACAGTGTTACGAACAGTGACGGTGTGTCTGCACACTGACATAATCTACAACAATCTGCTGACATGTCACTTTTGTCAGCTTTCTTGTAGCACAGTTTTCCCCCACTTGTCCCAATTTTTGTGTCCATGCTATTTGCTAAAGAAAAAGAAACAGGTTTATTGCCAAGTAGGTTTTCACATGCAACTAATTTGCCTTGGTTTTTCAGTGCATAACGAAAAACAAGTACTGCAAAAGTCAAGAATCATAAATATCAGTGTTTCCCACAGGATTTGGTGAGACTGTGGTGGGTGGACCTCGCTCGGACCCTCTAGGGGGAAACACTGAATATAATAAAATCAAAATATCCCATTCTTAATAACATCTGAAGAGATATTTTTGTTGACACTAAGGTCCTGACTTATAAGTTTAAAGTTAGAAACATTGTTAGAAACAATGAAAGCAAATGCTGAACAATAAACTCCTGACTGAAAAGTCAATCTTGTCAGCTTGCTTGTAGCACAGTTTTCTCTATATCTCCCCATTTGTCACAGTTTTTGTGTCCATGCTATTTGCAAAAGAAGAAGAAACAGTTTCATTGCCATGTAGGTTTTCACATACAAATAATCTGCCGTGGTATTTTGGTGCATAATGAAAAACAAGCACGGCTAAAGTGGAGAATCATAAATGTCAGTGTTTCCCACAGGATTTTGTGAGACTGTGGTGGGTGGACCTCACTCGGACCCTCTAGGGGGGAAACACTATATATATAATATAAAATAATCAATATATTTAATCTTGATAACATTTGAAGAGATTATTTTTTATTTACACTAAGACAATGGCCCTGACTTATAAGTTTAAAGTTGTAAACGTTGTTAGAAACAATAACAGCAAATGTCCACACACTGACATCATCTATAATAAGTAGTGTAGCATCTTTTCCTTCAACCTCTATGTTTAAAAGTACAACCCAAAGATATTTCTGGAGTAGGCTTGCCGCGGTAGTCGGTGTTACTGGCGTTACACTGATTACATAACTTACCCACTGCTCTCACGTCGTTTTGCTTTTTTTTTTATAGAAATGAAACCCATTTAGTTCATTTTCGCATATCAGCACCGTGTTATCAATACATATACAGACGCTACAAACTGAAAGTGTTGGGGAAGTCAGATTTCACACACTTTTCACGGGATGAGAGAGAGTTGACAGACAAGACGATAAGCACTACTGATATTGACCGTCATCTTTTCTTGTAAAATGTCCGGTGTAATCGGTAACACCGGTGTTGTCACAAGGTTATTAACTGATGGGAAAATGTCCTCACCGTGACATCCCTTTTCTGTAGTAAAGAATGAATGAATGATAGACACTGCAAGGAGTTGGAGGAGCTATCGGGTGTGTTTTCAGAGGTGTGGTGAGATGGGTGTTTGTATGCTACACTTGAGCCTGCAGGTATGTGTCCTGTAATGAGTGAAAAATGAGGACTTGTGAAGTAAAGATGTAGCCTGCAGACACGGATTCCCAAACGGCATGCCGTAGGCGTGACTAACACAACCCCACAGAGCTTAGACCTGGGACAGATGTTAACGTGTTGGAGAATGGAATGAGAAAAATGTACATCTCTTCCCAGAGCAAAGGGTGGGTGGGCTCAGCACACTGTCAGTAGTATGCTTTGTTTTGCAATCGGAGCAGAACTCTGATGTTATTCAATGGAAGAAATATGTATATATATATATAAATATATATATAGCCATGTGTTGTTACATAATTTAGTTCTTATCTGTAGTAGTTTGTGATAACAGTGATAAAGATAACATCTAAATTTAGTAACCCTTGGAGATGGATTAATAAGTGCTGTTTTTGTTCTTCAAGTAAAAAGTCTTGTCATCATGCCCATTTCTGTTGTCAGCCAATGTGTGATGCTACCACTCATCTTAAATGTCAGCTTCACGGCATAAAATAGTATTTAGATAACCTCTGATACAAGTAGTGCGTGGCTGAGTGCTCCCTCAGGGTCTCTGCTCGTCTTTGATATGTGTGTGTGTATGCGTGCACGGCACGCCTGGCTCATAGTGTGTGAGGAAGCGTTGGCGCACGCTTTCTGCCTTCCTTGGACTTCATCGGTACGGTATGTTATTGTTGCAGTGGAAACTTTCCATCTACGCAGGCTGGAAACAGTCCCCAGAGCTCGAATGGATCTCAAATCCTGAAGCCCTCAGAAGTGATTTCTGAAAACCTACAGCCGTCTCATTTCTGGCATCAGTCACAGGAAGAAAGGCTGAACACGTATGTGTGGCCATAGATGTGGGTGCTTTGAATGTACATTGTGTGAAATGTGAAAGCTTTTTGCACACTTGGCCGACACTCAAAGGCTCCGTAGATTAATCTCTAAAGTCTAGATGATTTAGGGCACTTCAAACAATCAAAAGGTGAGAAGTTCAAGCGTCTGCTCTGCTGTGTGTGTTTGGTTCTTCCTGTGTGATTCCCCTGCTTTAGGGCCAGCGTTCACTCAATCAGAGCTAATTCATACGGCGTGCTGTCCGACCAAGTCGGAAATCAAACGGCCAAGGCGGAGTGAAAAGTCGGCCATCATAGAGAGAGTGGTGACGCGATATCGTTTAAATATGGGGTTAAAGGTGCACATTTTCATACAGTTTCTCCTGGATGTTGAGGCCCAGACACACCAAGCCGACATCAAAGAACTAGCGGCAATGTTGCGTCGCCTCACGTTGCGGCTTGGCCGACAAGCTGCATTTGAATGCAATGCAAAGACTACAGCCAACGGTCAATTACCACGTACGTTCTGCGCCTGCGTGAGAGGACATAACTCTTCACACCAGCAGGCGGTGGTGCTTTACTTTTCTTGCTTTCTTCACTTCCGTTTCTCTTCGTGCACTGATTCGTTGAAGCTGAACAGCCAATCAGAGTGATTTCTCTCACTGACGAGCTCCGCCGCCGATTCAACATGCTGAATCGGCCGAAAAAACTCCCGACACGGGACACGGCGGTACACACTGGAAAAACTAGGCCGAAGGACACCGACGGCCCCAAAGTGTCCGACGGCCGACCGTCAGCTTGGTTTGTCAGGGCCTTTAAGGTGCACATTTTCAGACAGTTTCTTCTGGAGTCTTAGGTGTAATAAGTCGCTCGACTCCTCTTCTCATGTGGATTTGGGCTGGAGTGAGCTTGCATGAGCATTTTCATCCAGCCAGAATAAATGCTTGAATCTTTCTTAATGACCTCAGGTAATGTGGCCTCTCTCTGTCTTTCTCTGGATGGAGCTTCACTTCTTTAAAGTATTTTTTTCCTACATCATACAGTAGTTAAGATGAGTTACAGAGCAGTGACCTGCGAGGTTACATGATGCATAATAATTGATATGGCTCTTTGTGCAACACCTCAAAGCAAAATGTGCCCTTTTAAGAGGATTCCTAATTGGAGCATCTGGGAATGTCACCTGCAGATGGAGAGGTCTGGTCTGGTCTGTTGTTAAGCGCCTGTTGCTGACAGTTTATGTGATACTGCTGATAGCATTTGCACTAGTCGGCCCTTATCGGTGGCTAAATGTTGAATTGGTGACGGAGGCAGTCTGTGAGTGTGTGAGAGAGTTTTCTGACTTCTAGCAAATCAATGATTTCACCACTTTAGAGAGGTTTCAGCTTATTTCTCCCCTCTACAATTTCTTTTTCTACAAGCTCCTTTTATCTTGAGATGGAAGCAAAGTGGTGACAGACTAGGAGCCTAGGATTGGGGGAGTGACTGTTTATCATAGATATCTATGTTTGTAAAGTAATTTTTGGTCTTTATCTGTTGCCTTAGTTGCTGTAGTCGACTCCTCTGCAGAGCAGAGGGAGTTAGCATTCCTCTCACACTCCCATTTCAGACTCCAGAATCAATTCAGACCAACCATTAAAACATTAATGAGTTCAGTGTTTGTGTTTGCCGGTGAAATGAAGCACCATTAACGGTGTTGCAGCACTGCCTCTCTGAAACTTGAGAACATCTTTGATGAAAAAATAACAGTGTTTTCATCTGTAGCAGGTAATTCTGATCATTCAGGTCAGGGCTAGAAATCAAACCTCCTTGGCACATGATAGCAGTTTTTATATTTTGACCTCTATAAAAATGGATAAACTGACTAATTTTCTGTGTTTCTACTGTTGATTTTCTTACAAACATGCATCTTTCTGCACCTTATTTCACTGTTTTCTTGATTGTACTGTCTATGTATAGTTAGCTACATGTATAATCTGGCCTTTACACCTCAGTTAGATGCTAATGCTTGCATCACATGTTTCTCTGATTTGCTAATCTGTAATACTGTTCGGTTTTGGAACTATCATTATCTAATAAAACATTTAACAATCAATCAATGGGAGGATGATAATGGGAAATCAATATCAGACTACAATAAATGATTGAAAGGACAAAGTAGGGATGCTGCGTGTAGTGTCGCGGACATGCAGCCACTTTCCCAGTAAAAGTCTCCACCGCACATTTAGTTTAGTTTAGCAGGTTGTCAGCTGTGTGTCTGCCCGGCGGAACTTTAGTGAGTTTCCAACAAACAGTGTGTATGTTTGTGCTACGTTAGCAGCTCTAGCATTGCCAGAGGCTTCGTGCTCGCCGCCGCCGCCACACATAGTCTGAGTAACTTTGGCGAGTGTCCAACAGACCGTGTGTGTGTTGGTGGTGAGTGTGAGGTTGTTGGTGGCGTTCTAGCTGTGAACGTAGGTGTAGCAGTGTGTGGACAGTTTATTTGTCGGTGAATAAATGCTACGAAACTACAACTCCTCCACTCCAACCAAGCGAGCCCGAGAGACCGGAGCCGACTTCCTGTATCCTGCAACTCCGGCTCCGCCTCTTAAGGTGGGCTTTTAAGGTGGACCAGCTTTTCTCCTTAAAGAGACGAGCCGCTCAGCTTTTTAATTAACTATTAACATTTCTTTTAACCGATAGCGTTAATCGGTTAAAATTCTTAATGTCGGTTAACGGTTAAACGGTTAACTATGGACATCCCTAGGACAGAGTTTAAAGTCATAATATGGATGGAATCAGTCACATATCCAAGTTGTAAATAAAATATTAATATAGGTGCACTATAGGCTTTGCCTTTAAGTGTCATAGTTTTGAGATTAGTGATCCCACCTCTTTATTTATCTCAACTGATGCCACTGACCAAGGCTCATTGGCTACACAAAGAACTAGCTGAGCAGATATCCTGCTTGTATCGTGTATATTATGTCCGTTTTATCATCAACATAGGTGAAAAAAAACTAATATCCTGTAAGCATAATTCTTTCCACATATAACTCTCAGAGGCTCAGAGAAACATTTTTTTATTAAGGCTTAAGCAAATATTCTACATGCATACTGGTGTGATGGAGCAGTGGAAGGTCTGCCTGCTTTAATAGTTTAATATCTCACTCCTGCTGCTGCTGCTGTGAAGCAGTTGGCTCTCTCTTGCATCTCTTATAACTGTGTCCAAGGACCATATCTGTCTTTTAGCATTGATTTGATAAGTCTTCCTGTGTGCATTGATGTGTGGAAACGTCTGTGGGTTGTGTGTGCATGCTTACACATATGCACCAACTTTTTTGTCTGATACCATAGATTGTCAATGCATTATGTCCAGCATCCAATTCTGAGTTTTCAGTCAGTCAGAGCTTTTCGTTAGCTCTTGAATGCACCACACACCTCGTGCTTTTTTTGATCATATTATTAATTGGGACGGACGCAGTGTACAGTCTTCTTCTTGTAGCAAATGAGAGTGTCAAAACTCAAACTTTGGCCTGAAAATGACTTGCTGTGTTGGTATAGTGAGGAGCAAAGTTCATTATAGTCTGGCAGCAAAGTTAACTCACTGGTGAGTGCTGGTTTCAAACCCTGCATTACAGATTGTTTGGTCAAACCCCCTGTTCAACAAGTTGTCATCAGAAAGGATTATATCCTGTTTTGTTGTTGTTGTTGTTTTAGACCGGGCTGTATCCTAATGTCTAGAAATATAAGCTTGTAACCAGATAGTTGTTGGTTCAAACCCTCAGATACCTAGCAATACTAGGTATCTGAGTAGGAGTGCAGTAAGTGAGGCACACTTTTCTGTCCCTTACTTAAAGAGGGTGCAACTCAGTGTGAAATGAAGCATGAATGCTTTCAGTATTCCCCTGAGGCTGCTGCTTTTGAGCAAGAATGTGTTGTTAGTCAACCTGTCTGGTAAAATTTAGTTTGAAAACATCGTCAGAAGCCAACAAGTGTCATTGCCGCTAACAGACGTGTTGACACGCGTGGCGAGGATATAAGTTATACGCTGGAAACAACACAGAGTTGCTATTGATTACATGGTAATTCTGTCTGGCTATAGGCAAGCGTGGCTAATCAGGACTGCTTCCCTCACTGCCACATGACAGGACGGGGACGGTAGATGTCTTCATATCAATCAAGGACTGTGCAGAAACCCTGAAGGTGCACATACACACACATTAGTCATTTCATAGGGATTTAGAGACTCTCCTCAGACTCGAGCAGATTAACACTTTTCCTACGAGGTGTGCAGTGGTCCCGCTGTGGATTCCTTCGGAGTAGGAATTGATTTCTTTCTCAGCAGTTAACCTGTGGATTGTCATAGCACCACTGCAACACTTGATAGATGTGTCACACATTATCAGCCTAAGTTAGTTATTCATTATACACCAAAGCAGCCGTGTGTTTCATTCTTTCATTCACTTTGTGATAGAAAATTGATGGGAATTTCACACTTGCAATGGAAACGGCTTTGCTAGGGTCCAAATACAAATGTTTATCTACTGAAAAGGAGATGATTTATGAATAGAGATGCACCGATTTATCTTTGCCGAACATCGGTATCGCCTTGTTGACTGCCATCAGCCTATCAGCTAATAAGATGACATTCACGATGACAGTGGCTGATGTTTATCTGATGGCGGGTGCCGGCGTGCACACGTGTGGTTTGTTTACAAATAGAAATGAAAGGAAAAAGTCGGCCATGTGGGAGTCTCGGAGAAAGATCAGCGACAAGACCGTTATGTTCAACGAAAAATACCAATAAAACAATGTCTTATAAAGATTTATTAAAAACAATCACTGCAGTCTGGAAGAGAACGAACCTTATGTGTGTGCGTAAAGTCACTAGAAGCCTGTCAATCCAGTGAGGGGTGACGCAGCGCCCAGTACGTTACAGTGGGAACATCCTCCATGACGTGAAGCCCGTGCAGCAGTATATTATACCGGGGGATCCAGTCCCAGGTGAGCAGAGTTCAGCAGCATGTCGGGGCCGCTGCATCGTAGTCCTGCAGCTCCGCCGTGGGTCCTTCCAGCACAGACGGCTGCTCCAGCAGAGCGGGGCTTTTCAATCGCTCCCGAGCAGCATTCTGCCTCTACTAGTCCACTTAAGTCCACCAAATGTACTTAGGTGGTGGTTAATACAGTATATGGGCGGCCCGCCAAAGTAAACTCTATGTGAGAAACACTGCTTATGTTTCTAATCGCTTTTACATACATTTAATTTATGTTTTACAAAACAAGTATTTTTCTTGGGCTATGAAAGTACTGAAAGTACTAAACTGAATGTCTACTTGCTCACTCATTGTCGCTGAATAAAAGTGTTGCTAAATGACAAAGATGCAGATGTGTGTAAATGAATGTCAGTCCTGGAGGCCACAGTCCAACATCTGTCTGTCAGTTTGAGTTGAGTAATGCTTCACCGTTTCAGTGGAAGTGACCAGCGTGTGTCAGGCTGTGACATGTTGTCTTCTGTTGAACATGTGTGCGTTATGGCAAGCGTCCATCACGTCTCTGCCAGAGAAACATCCTCCTGCCAACTTGGTCTGACGTGGCTCTCCATTCTATTCAAATGCGAAGGCCTCGACACATTCCTGAGTATAAAGTTTGGCACCAGGAGATGTTTTCACTGCCAGCTTATAGTACGGAGCAGTCGTTTCTGTTGTGCAGAAATTCTGGGGGAAACCACACACAATTTGGGTTGTGTGGGTTTGGGGAGAGAATAATAATTGAATTTCTTCCATCTTCTTTGGTTTAGTCTGATTTTAAGGCTTCAGTCAGTGATTTGTTTGAATGTTTTTTGGAACTGAACTGATGCCAGTAAAATGCCAGAACTTGGACGAACACAAACATGTGTTTTCATAGTTGATACTCGAGTTGTTTTAATTAGTGTGCTTGCTTATCACTTCCTTAATTCTAACATTTGCAGCTGATTTAACTCTGCTGATTGTTTAGTCCTCTCCAGTACAGCTTGTACTCCTCATCTCCTCCTCTTGTGATTCTGTTTCTGTTCACCAAGCCCACTGCTGTCATCCGGGGCAGCTCTCACACTATCATTAATGCTCTTCTTTCTCTGTACCACTCTTATCTCCTCTCCGTCTCCCTCTCTTCCTTTGTTACTTGATCTCTCTCTCTCTTCTCTCTGCCTCCCCTCACTTCTGTCTCTCTTTCCGATAATGTCACTTTAACTGCGTTGCAGTGGAATCCGCCCAAGTGTAGTTGTTCTGTGCTGCAATTATGGACACAAACAGGCATTTACACACCCACTCCCACACACACACACCAAGAGACATGAAACATTGCAGGGTTGTGAAGCAGTCAATGGGGTGTTAAATGTGATGAAAACTGTGCTGGTGTGTCTGTCTCTACTGCTGTCAGGCAGAGAAACACATGGCCCTGGAGACTGCTCATCATTTATCAGCCTGCAGAGCGCTGCTGCAGCGTCTGCAGGCTGATGAATGTATGTGTGTCTCAGGATGGCAGAGCAAACAACACAAATGTACTGATGTTACAGTTTGGAAACCCTGTTCGTAAAACATTTAGTTGTTGCAGGAGCAATTCAGGATGTTCAACCTGCTGCAGCTAAAACATGTTTCCTTCTCTGGAATTAAAAGTTCCCTCCCCTACTCTCCTCTTCTGTGAAACAAAGATGTCTCTGCAGGCCAGTAAATTCTCTGTCTTTATTGTACCTGCCCCTCTGGGCTTCTGGAAAAGTTAGGAGCTCTTGATTGATGACTTTGTGGTCAGAGTGGTGGTCATTTATCACATCCCCTTTGGTAGAACAAGAACAGTAGTAGAATCCTTCTGCAGACCAATGCATACCCTAGATTCTTTACTTCGCTCTGTAATTTCTGTGGGCTAATTGTCACATCGCAGGGGATCCCTTTTCTTTCATTGAGTAAACTGACGACCCCTGAATAAGTGATGCATTTTATGGATATTCAGTGCATAACAATAACAGTACAGAACAAGTTTGAGTAAATTGAACGATCTGGATGAGTTTTCATCAGATTATTTAAATATTGCATCAGGGGATTTTTAAGAACTTGTGACGGTGAGGAAATTTTCCCACTGGTTAATAAACTTGTGTCATCACCGGTGCATTTTACAAGAAAAGATGATGTTCCGTATATGTAGAGCGGTGCTTACTTTGACCTTTAACGTTGAATGACAGTGTGTCTGGCCTTTCCGGTAGAGCTTTTGCTATGGTGCTGCAGGTTTCCACCCGGTGCTGCTCCGCCGCGCACACCGGCTGTGACCGCTCCGTCCTCCTCTCACCGATTACCTCGTTAATGTTATGTATAATATTCCCTTATAGCATTCGGTTTAAATCTGAAATATTGCCAAAAGGGCGCTTTTGTTTTCACTTGGACACCAAATCCTCCGCCATCGTCTGTCAACTCTCTCATTCACTTTCAGTTTGTAGCGTCCGTCGTCCAACTATGTATTGATAACACGGCGATGTTACACAAAAAATAACTAAATAGGTTTTATTTCTGTAAAATAGCAAAATAACGGTGGGGGTGGTGGGTACGTCATGTAATCGGTGTGTGCCCGACCACCGTGTAACAACGGTATCACCGACTACCGCGACAAGCCTTCTGTTTATATCTTAAAAAATAATCCAAACTTTAAAAATGACGATTTCATTTAGTTTTCTTCACATATATGAATGAAATGCTGAGACTTAGGCCAACTGTATATATTAAAAAAACACTCCTTATAATCAAGAAGGCCTTGCGACCCCCCTGTGAAGGTTTGGCAGCCCCTAGCGGGAGTCGGGACCCCCAGGTTGGGAACCACTGGGTTAGATGATGCTGCTGGCTCAGTGATAAAATGAAAGGAACAAAAACAGGAAAATGAATTAAAACATAGGTCTAATGAAGAGAGCAGTTTAATTTGCCAGCAACCACGAAAGCTCATCCTCCGTTATGAATATGTTTTGTTTATCAGGCAAAATAACTTTTATGAGTAATTAGCGTTACTGCTGAAGCTACGGTCGCCCGACTGCTCTTGTACCTTTGCCTGAAGAACTCCTTGTTTCTCTGCTGTTGGTGCTCTTAGGCACATGATGGTTGTGGTTCCTACTGCGTCAGTCTCGCTCAGGGCTGTTAACAAGCTGGTATAGAGAGTAGTTGTTAAAGGGAAGGGAGATTTTTATTATCTCATTTACTCTATACTGAAAGGCAGCTTCCTATCATTCCCTTCTTTATTTTGGAGATGCTCCCAAACACATGACCTAACTGATTTCTGCTGTGCCTGATGATCTCTCCCTGAGGCTGTCATTATGCCGTCTTGTTATATGGAAGTAAGGTGTTTAATTGATTTCTGAATCTTTCTGTTCCTTCTATTTTCACACTAATTTATTCAGCAACGTTTTTTTGAGCCAGCACGTATAGACTCCTTCATCATTGCCTTGTTCCACTTGATATTAATGGATACCATATAGAAGTAGAAGAGTTTTACTTGTGATTATCTGCCTTGTTTCTTTCTCATGAGAGGTAAACAGTGGAAACATAGATAATGCATTGCCCTCTCAGAGCCTCAGAGGCTTTTTCAGACATACTGTTAATGTGGACTCCCCCGCCGCTGCAGAAATCTAGTGATACGGGAGGAATGAAAGCACACTGGAGATGAGCCACTAAACTAATTTAAGCAACAGGACGAAAAAGATGCATACCATTCCCAATAGAGTCCTAAAACCCGGAAATGAGTTAGCATTTTAGCACTTCCTGTTCCCTCGTCTGGAAGTCAATGGGTCTTTATTTAGATGCCTGAAAATCAGGTCTGTGGTTAACACAAGCTGAAGAGATGTTAATGTTTGTTTGCCATAGAGATTATTTTCTGCAATAATCCAAAACCCAATGGAACGATCCCCTTGGCTTTTAGTTGAGGGAACCCAGTGTGATGCTAACTTCCTGGCTGGGCTACACAAATACATCATTCCTGCACCGCTCTACGTGTTCTCTTGTATCATCTAACACGTGGACTTCACTTCACAAGTTGTGGGTTCTATCTGAACTGAAGATAATGGTCATTATTTTTATGGGATATCTTTTCAGAATTTGGTCAACTTTACAATCTCAGTACTATTTTATTTTCCAGCGGCTCTCAAAATCTTTCTTCATGTCGGCAAAGAAACATTTCATTTTCTCCTTCTCCTGGCTGTCAGTCATCACCACTTAGAGCTGACAGTTCCCTCTTCTCTGCTTTCTCAGGGGGGGAGATTTAAATAACTCTTACCTGACCTCCATCCCTCAGGGCAGGTGGAGCTTCTGATGTTCACTTAAACCTTCCAGAAACATCCGTCCAACCTGCCTGCTGTCTTATTGTCTCTCTTCTCAGCCATGACAGATGCATATTGGCCATACTTGACCTCAAGTTGGTCTTTCTCTGCAGTTAAGCTCTCAGCTACGAGTGTCTCAATGCAACTATGCTTTTAAGAAAACTTCTCAAAAATAACATGCAGATGACTTGAAACAAGCCAGGCTGCTTACTGAATGTAAAATGCAGCGGCTTCAAAAACAGTCTTCATGCTTGATGTCTTCACGTCCTCACTGGGATTAATGAAGTCTGGAAAAATGTTGCGCAGTCCCAGTTCACACCCCGCTATGCAGCTCTTCTTAGTTATAGATCATTTATCACATCAGATCCTGTATTGATGTTCACGATGGTCTTCATCAAAAGAGGGATATGACACAGCTGAATCCAGCTGGGCAATGGGATTAGTTAAATGTGTTAATCCGCGATGAAACTCCTCTAATCTGGCCATAAAGCATACAGAAGAAATGTAAAGTTCAGATTTGGAAAAAATATTGGTCTATAATAACGGTCAGACTCTGATCTAATAAATGTCATACTTGGTGCCAGTCTTGCTGACCTTTTTGAAATGTTTGGTTCCAGGAAAATATAATGTCATTTACAGAAAATTCAAATATTTGAAGGCCTTATTGACATTTTTATGTAGACGAATATATTTAAAAAAAAAATAATAATCCATCCAGAATCCAAGCTTTTCCTGGAAACAATGATTATGATTGAACATTTTGGCGGGTCCAAAATGAATGTTTTGTTTATCTCTGTGGAAGATACCTGACATTTGGTTCCCACTTCTAACAAGACTTGTGAGCCAATAGTAAAACAACGTTGGTATCTCTGGGTCGTCAGTTAGTGTGGAAAAAACGGATAAATGTCTGAGGTTGCCTGGCAACGACTTGTTGTGAAGTGAATGCAATGGAACAGTTGAGGGAGACTGCGACATAGTGGCTTAATGTTATCAATGTTATCAATAGCACCTTTAAAGCTTGGTAAAGGGATGTTTACTGTCAGTATGACAATAGAATAATGTCATATACACATACACACACACACACACATGATCACACACTTTATGCCCAGTTGTAATATTTTTGTTTAATCCTGGAAATTTCATTTGATTTAAGAACATTTTAGAGTTGCAGAGAGCGGCACAACCACCGATTAGTGAGGTGCTTAAGCTGTCAGTGTCTGGCGTCAGTGCTTTCAGCGTTAACTCGGTGTCATTGACCTCCTGATTGCCACATTCACACTGACTGACTGTAACTGGAGGTCAAGGGACTGTCTGTGTAGACTAGAACAACTCAGTGACACACACACACTTCTAATTTTGTTTTCACTCTTAAATTCTGCAAATACACGCAGATAGATCCTGCTCTGAGAAAAAGGGAAATAGCAGGTCTTTGAATTTACAAAAAATGTAGTTAGTATATGTAACACAATTCATTCATATTCCTTGTGTAGACATGCTTAATCATGTAGACTTCAGTTGTTTAATGGAAATGTTGAATATACAAGTTTCTCTCGCATTGATAGAAAGTGATTGAATTGAAAAATTTAAATTGATGTAATTGAGTTTTGTCAACACAAGAAATGGAATATATTTAAAAAGCGCGGGGCCAACTGTCATTGGTCACTTCGGAGCAGGAGGTGGCGCTAATGCACCAATCAGCTGGAGGTCAACCGCCGCAATACAAGAAGAAGAAGAAGAAGAAGAAGAAGCGTTAACCGTGTAAACTGGAAGGTTCTCCAGCAACATGTTTCCTCCAACAGAGACCTAACTACTGAAACAGTAAGTTCATCATATTCATTTATATTCGTGTTCAAGTAGGCGACATTTTCCACTAGAATGTTGTTTTCGTAACGTTACGTTACACTGAGTATCAGTTACAACAGTCATCGACTTGTTTGTGTACATATTTTAGCCTTTTAGCTAGCTAGCTAAACACCAACACTAAGAGTGTGTTCCAATCCACGTCCTTCCAGAAGTACACTTCAGTGTAGTGCACTCTGTACTCACTTGAGTAGTGCGTAAATTTCAGCGGGGTAGGATCGTCTCAAATGGAATACTCTGCGGCGCACTGACCGGAAATGACGATCGCAACATTTGAGCGCGGCTCGCTACCCGCCAGAATATCTTCTGGAAAAAAAATGAAAGCAGAGTGGAAATTACGTTTCCAACGTCGTCGCCTACGATGTGTCCTCCTGTTGGCTGAAAATGCACCGGTATGTTTACGTATTGTTTTATTCTGTTATCTGCGTATGTTTGAATAGTGGTCGTGGCTCTGCCCCTTCCGCTGCGTAGCCAAGATGGCGACAGTTGAGTGTGGAAAGTGTCCAGCGTTCCTCACTCAACGATCTGACCGTTAGAGTACAACATCCGGGTACTTTGAGTGCACTGCATTTTGCCGTACTTCCCAGTGTGAACGCACTTATGCACTCAAAGTAGTAAGTGTAAGTACAGAAGTACGCGGATTGGAACACACTGCAACACTAACAGTGGCTACTGTAGGTCCCGCTGCTGATAACCGTGCTTCAATGTACTGACAGCCGGTGGAGAGCAGTCACTCAGCGGGCCGAGCCTCGCTCCTCTGCTCCGGGGGGGCTCCGGGCAGCGTGACTCTGGCGGGGGGGGGAGAAGGTTGTCGGCGAATACGAGCGGGCGGTCGGTTATACAGTTGGTGGGAGGGGTTGCATGAATTAATACGACGTTTAGAACAGTGTGTGAGTGTGTGTGAGTGTGTGTGTGTGTGTTGTGTGTGAGACAAAGAGAGCTTGTGTGTGTGAAGGTAAACGCAGGTTATTTGCGCAGTCGAGTAGAACCTGTGTTAATCATGTTAGTTTCTCTCATCCTCTCTCTCCTCACATACATCAGCTAAGTGTTCAAATGAATGATGTAACGTTCTTAAAGTCAGACTCAAACTGGATTTAAAAATATTTCCAGCTTGCCATTGTGTCCAACATTTTGTCATATTACAGAAAATACTTCAAAGTTAATGTCTGTTGGATCTTTGCTTTGTGCTTTTGTTATATTTGTTTGTGGTCTTTTAGGAAATTGAGTTAATCCACTGAGTTCACCTCACTGATTCTAAATATTCTCTTTCATAGGTCCATCATCCTATTTGCACAGAATTTGGTAAGTGCTGTCACATTTATTTTATTTTGTGTTGCTGTTATAGATGGGATAACCTACTCTATTTCATAATTCTATTCCAGGGTGTCTGCAGGTCCTTAAATCTTTTTTAAAATTCAATTTGAAATTCAATTGTATAGTATTGGGCTCATTAAAAATTCATTAAAAAGTCTTAAATATGAATTCATGAGGTCTTCATTTCAACATTAACTTTTTAAATTTAGTTTTGTCAACATCTGACGTGGACCAGATCAACAGTACTGACCTTTATACTGACCTGCAGTGATGGTTTGAATTGGGAAAAGGTGATTTGGCCAAAAATCTGCCTGAAATGTAGTTAAAATTTGTCTTTTAAAAAGGTCTTTAAAAGTATTAAATTTAACTTAAAATCTAAAATGTATGTATGTCTGACGTCTAATCATTGTTGTGTGTGTCTGTGCAGAGTAAACAGCTTTGAGGATGGGGACTGCTGTGATCCTTAAGATCATCTTGACTGATGGCAGCTGTCAGAGGTTGACTCTGCCCTGGACTCCCTGCATCCATTGATGACCTCATCGTTGAAGTGAAGAAACAGTGTGGACTTCAGGGAAATTTTGGATTTCAATTTATGGATTCCTTGTTTGGAAATGAGTTCCTTAACCTCACCTCAGTTTCAGAAGTAGAAGACAAAGGTACTCTTAAAGTCATTGATATGTCAAGGCCCACCACTATTCAGCATGATGATGAGAGGTCCACTGTTTTCAATCCAGTCCTAAGACCCCAAGCATTCAGTCCTTCCTCTGTAAATGACTCTTCGTCCCTGTCAGATGGATCTGTGGATACAGATATACTGTCATCGAGTGAGTCTACAAGCTCACGGTCCTCTTGGCCTGCTGTTTTTCATGTGCCTAAGTTCACCTACGATGCTGAATTAAAACTTCAGCAAGCAAGATTAGCTTATATTCAAAATGGCACTGTACCTATTTCAGATCGTAGTTTCAGCCCTTTATATCTTCACACACTCAATAACTGTTCTGTCACCATTCTTTTTGTCTCTGTCCTGGCCACTGCTGTTGTTCTATTACAATCCATCACTTTTGTAACTATTCACCTGATCTAGGTCTACATCTTCATTCTTTGATGCTCATCTATTATTTTATTCTTTAATGTTTCATTCTTTCATGTTTCATCCTTTTCATTTTGTTAAACAGCTACACAGTTCTCTGACATGAGTAAAGCAATTTAAAGATAATAAAACAAAAGTCAGTCTCCAATGTGATGGTCAAAGTTTGACTGGCATACTGCCAGTCAAACTTTGGCCACAACAGGGTTCATGTGCTTTAAACATCATCTGAAAAACCTATTTGTTTTAATGTTCTACTGTAGTTACTTGTCCTTGTCTCTAAATTTACCTTCATTCTAACTTTCACCTTACCTTGTCTATATACTGTCACTATGACTACCCAATTTTATATTTATTTATTCTTTTCTCGATAGGGACTTGGTTAAGTAGTTCTTATTTACCTTCCTTTATTTACCTACCGTTATCTGTTTTGTATAGGGCATGGATGAAAACGCTGTCAAGGAGGCTATTGAAGATACCACTGTTGGGATTTATGTTCTTAAAGAACATGTTTCAAGTGATGAACCTGAGGACATTGGAATTGTCCTTGAAGGCATCAAAGTGTTGCAAGATCTGGATAATGTAGCATTAGCTGTTGCTCTGCTGTTCGGACTTATGTTTGCCCTGAACCTCAGCTACCATGCTGACCTCCGCTTCACCTTTGAAGTAGTCCAAAAGATTTTCATGGAACTAGATGGAGGTAAACTTTCTAACAAAGCACTCACTCTGAAAAACAGGCTCTTTCAGTGAAAGGGTCAGAGACACTGCACTGCCAGCAAAAAAACTAAAAACCAAAGGACATTTGAATTGTCTTCCATAGCATCTCGGGTATACCATGTGGACAGCTTTTTCATTTTCTTTTGTGAATCCACTGTTGTAAGTTGACACTATTTTCTTTTATGAATCCATTATTCAATTGTTACATCAATTCTGATAGTTGTATTATCACTCTTTCCATCCACCACTATTGGTTTTGTGTTATCAGTCCTACTTGTATTAGCTATTACAGGTGGATCCTGTTGGGTCTCTAAACTCTGGTGTACGGTCATAGACCTGTTCTATATATAAAGCGTCTTGAGATAACTTCTGTTGTGATTTGACGCTATACAAAAATAAATTGAATTGAATTGAATTATGAAAACAGTTTAAAGAGGGTTTGTAACCATTTTAGTTTGCTGCTATGAGTCAACTTAGAAATAAAGCAGCTGTTTATAATGTGTTACTTTGAATCCTCTTTGACAACAGCTTGTACAAGGTTTACATATGTGTTTATTCCTCAGAGAAAAACTTTTTTTCGCAGGGTTTATATTTGTTTGTTTTTTCATTTGTAAATCCACTTTGAAAATACTGTTGTCCGCACTGTGAAAAATGGTTTACGCAGTGTTAACCTTGGGAGTAAACTTTTTAACAAAGCACCACCTCTAATTTTGCCTTATTCACTTTGTGCCATGTTTAGTTTACTTGTGAGATAGTGTTATTCTAGTTTTGTATTTGCTCTTGAAAATATGCTGTTTGTGGTAACAGTTGACAGTATTTTATATTTGCACTTTTAAATCTACTGTGACAAGTTTACACTGGGTTTATAACTGTATTGGCTGTTCTTAATCCACTCTGAAGATACGTTTGAAGTATGTATATGCTCCTATTGATACACTGTGAAAACGGTTAATGCAAGGTTATATTATATGTATTGTGAATCCACTGCACTCTATGCAGAATTAAAAATGTTTCTATTGTGAATCCACTGTTCAGTGAAACCACAAACAGTTGTGTGGTTTGCATTATGTATTTGTGATTGAATCCACTGCTGTTGATGCACTGCACAATATAGCAACATTTTGTTACAGAACTCTGACTCTGTCTTTTCTTGTTAATGCAAATCAGCTTTTTTACATTTATGATTTTGTATTTGCACTCACTTAATCGGAACATGGAACCGATGTCTACAGTACGTTTGGAAAGAGTTAACTTTAACAAATCAAGTTAGATTTACAGACCTAACTCGGGTACCAGGAACATAATGGAATTGTTTTAAAGTTACACAATACCTTTGAATAATATCAGCATTAACAAATCAAGTTGGAGTTGCATGATGAAATTACTTTAACATTACACAATAAATTGGTATTATTGTAACTGGAAAATAATGTGTTGAATCAACATGATTCTTTTAAACAGTCTAATGTGAATTAAACATTTTGGTTTGACAAGCAATAATTGATTGAGAAAAAGAAGAAAATTGTCAGTTGGCCACATTCTGATCATGTGGGACCGATGTCCACATTAAAATCTAGTAAATCCAACTTTTTTTTTCAGTGACACACACACACACTTCTAATTTTGTTTTCACTCTTAAATTCTGCAAATACATGCAGATCCTGGTGTCTCAAAGGTCAGTTTTTTTTGTTCCTTGTAAGGACAAAATGTTTCAAAATGCCCGAAGAAACTTCTCAAACCGCTTCAACAGCATAATCCACTTCTCCTTTATGCTGAGTACAGTTCTTGTTTCAACAAAATACAGCTAAAAGACCCAGCTTCTGCTTAAATGAGAGTGATGGTATGACATGAATATTATTAGGAGACAAAACAATAGATGGGATTTTTTGCTTCCGAGATAGACGGGAAATCCAGAGGCTCATTAAAACCAGGAAAAACAAATGAATCCAGAAGCTGACAAATATTAAGACAAATAAATGAATTGAAACATGATAATACAAGAGAAAGCATACAATGAGGAAGTTCAGATATAGAAAGTTCAACCATAAAGTCATGAATAAAGTCATAATTTTATGAGAAAAAAGTCGTAATATCACGAGAATAAAGTCATAACTGTACGAGAATAAAGTCATAACTTTACGAGAAAAAAAGTCGTAATATCACGAGAATAAAGTCATAACTTTACGAGAAAAAAAGTCGTAGTATCACGAGAATAAAGTCATAACTACGAGAAAAAAAGTTGTAATATTACGAGAATAAAGTCATAACTTTACGAGAATAAAGTCATAATGTTACGAGAATAAAGTCATAACTTTGCGAGAAAAAAGTTGGAATATTTCGAGAATAAATTCATAACTTTACGAGAAAAAAAGTCGTAATATCACGAGAATAAAGTCATAACTGTACGAGAAAAAAGTTGTAATATTTCGAGAATAAAGTCATAACTTTACGAGAAAAAAAATGTCGTAATATTACGAGAATAAAGTCATAACTTTACGAGAAAAAAGTTGTAATATTACGAGAATAAAGTCATAACTTTACGAAATTTTTTTTCCGTAATATTATGAGAATAAAGTCATAACTTTACAAGTAAAAAGTCGTAATATCACGAGAATAAAGTCATAACTTTACGAGAAAAAAGTCATAATGTTACGAGAATAAAGTCATAACTTTGCGAGAAAAAAGTTGGAATATTTCGAGAATAAAGTCATAACTTTACGAGAAAAAAAGCCGTAATATTACGAGAATAAAGTCATAACTTTACGAGAAAAAAGTCGTAATATTACGAGAATAAAGTCATAACTTTACAAGTAAAAAGTCGTAATATCACGAGAATAAAGTCATAACTGTACGAGAAAAAAAGTCATAATGTTACGAGAACAAAGTCATAACTTTACGAGAAAAAAGTCATAATGTTACGAGAATAAAGTCATAACTTTGCGAGAAAAAAGTTGGAATATTTCGAGAATAAAGTCATAACTTTACGAAAAAAAAGTCGTAATATCACGAGAATAAAGTCATAACTTTGCGAGAAAAAAGTCGTAATAATACGAGAATAAAGTCATAACTGTACGAGAAAAACACGTAAAATTACTACTTTATAATATTATGACTTTTTTCTCGTAATATTATGACTTTATTCTCGAAATCTCAGATTTATTTTTTTCCTCAATGTGGCCCTTATACCGTAAATAATAAATAATAAATGCGTACCGTCGCATAGATGTTCAACAATGATAAATAAAAATGAAAATGTAAACAAAAAACAGTTATTCATTTCCACTAATCTTTTTATAAATCCACAGGGAGCCACCAGAGAGGGGCTAAAGAGCCGCAGGTTGCTGACCGCTGGTATAGTGGCTAGGACAGGTTTTTTTAAAATGCACCCTGTTAACATCACTTTATACAGACTTAATGAAGATTTAAAGTGGTACTTTGCCCAGTATGTGTGGGCTTGTCTTTAGTTTATCAGGCAGTCTGGAGTGTGACAGTCACACAGATTGTGTTTGCTCTGCTACATCTGTCTTGATAGTAAAGGCCACAGTGTGACTGATTGCGTAGCAAAGTGAGAGCAGCAGTCCTCCCTCTCCGTTTCCTCTTTTTCCTTTTCTTTCATTTGTCACTTCCCACTCTCAACCTTCCTCTTGTGGCTGTCTTTGCTGAATAAGAGATTTAGCGGTCACTGTCTCATTTATTTCATTTTGACTGCATCTTTGGTAAGAAAGACTGTGGTCTTCTGGCACTGCAGATTCCAGACATCGTGAGATTTCCTCGTCCTGTGTTTTTCCTTGGTGATGTTTAAATATCTGTAGTTAGCACACTCTTTCCTCCATTCAGTCCTGGTCAATATTACTGCTTATGCACAATATACAGATCTTTTAAGTGTATTTATTTTACTGTATATACATAGTTCTTTTAAACAGGATACACAAGGAAGTCTGGAAAGCATTTTTGTTTAAGTTTACTCGGTCCATACGAGATAAAAAAAACATCTCTAGCAATACTTACTGGGGGAACTGCGAGCTATCCAAGTCGGTCCAAGAGAGATCCCCCAACAGGACAGCTGAGTGTGCATTATGTGTAGGGTTTGTGTCCTGCTGTTTAATCCGAACATCTGCCATTGCTGGTGTTTGAAACATAAAACTAACTATTTTGTGTCTGCGAGACAGAATGACTGTGGTGTTGGGAACAGCACATGTTAAAGCTTTCATGCACTGGATATGAGCTCAGCAAAATGGGCCTTTTGGTACTTAAATATGTATGAATTGTTACATCCCTGTTGCATAAAGAGAGTATTAAAATAGATATTCATGGCAGAGGATGGTAAGTAGACATGACGCTGCAGTATTGGAGCGTATGGATAAATCACAATATTTCACTTCTTCCAGCTCTGCAGACTTCAGTCCCACTATATACTACAGGATAATAATCATGCATTGCAGTGATGCAGTCTGTGGTAGATTACTTGTCAGAGTGTTTGTATGTATTGCAGCAGTTGGTCTGTTTTAGTATGCATTGCAGTGCTGTAGTCTGCGATGTTTCATCTTCCACAGCTGCTGTATTACAACGCTAACAAATCCACATTCTCCTCTCTGCTAATGTGTGTGATTGACATGAAGTCTGTCGGCAGACATCAGAGCTCTCCCTCCTCTGAGTAATGTCGGCATTTAGTTGGGATGCTCCGCTTTCACTAATACACACACATACACATACTGATCATGCCTCTCCCCCTCCCTTCTACCCTGACTGTCCTCCTCATTTCTTCACACCATTGTGATCAACCTTGTGATCAACCACCACCATACCCTACTACCCTGCTATGTGTTTGGGTTTCATAACAATCTGTGTATGTGTGTGTGCAATGCTGGTGTGGGGGCCGTCATATCAAATGTGAAGTGGTTCCTTCCTCCAGCCTGCAGGAAAGATAGGGCAGCTGCAACATCCTGACGCGCCCTCCACTTCCATCCATGCAGGCAGACGGACACAGAGCCTCCAGTGTTTTACCACAAACTCATTTAAGCTGCCAAACTCATTTCTTTGATTAGCAAGCTTTATTTGTGTATCTGTTTTAACATATTATCCTATAAGAGCTAGACATTACAAGATGATTTTTGCTAAACCACCCATCTGATCCCCTGAGCTCTGATTAAATAGTTAAATTGTTGTACGGACACCTTTCAGCCGTGTCCTCCTTCCTGACATCCATCTGATGGAACAGATTTAGCCTCGTTTTGAACCAGTGCAGCTCTGCAGTCTACACCTGCCCGGATTCACTTGATCTTTATGTGCGTAACTGCCCGTATTTGTGCCCGTAAGCACATGATTTTGTATTGAGCTGTGAGTGCTGACCTAATGCTTCCGACTGCTTAGCAGTACTGAGCTGATGCAGTGTAGACAGACACTGATGAAGAACTGCTGCCTCCACTGCACAGCTAGAGCAGACGTAGAGGTGTAATACACTCACACATTCAAGCAGCGCGGAGCCGACTGTAGAATCTAGATTTGATAAAATGCAGTAATTTAATTGTAGGAATGGCACTTAAGGCCAAGGAGTGGGGTTCTTAAATTCAAAGGATGCAGCATTAAAACAAAAAATGCCAATTAAAAAGATGTGCACTGGAAGAGTCTGTAACTGGTGTAACATCGTCCTCTTCAGTAACTGCAGGGAGATTCTTGCAACGGTTTTTCTCACCTGCTGTGATGCTAAAGTGTCTTTGAGGAAACATCGAACACCTACATGCTCACTAATTGCAGGTTTCTCTGGATGAGGGCTGCCGCTAAATGCCTTAAATGTAAATGTAGAAGGGTTTATCTGTGTTTTGTGTCAATCTCAGTGGGCTCTCCTCTCAGATCCTGCTGAGCTACTGACCCACTTTCACTCCTATCTGCCCTCTCTCTCTCTCTCTCTCTCCAGCCCACACACATAAACACACTATCACAGATTCTTGTGTTCATCTTTCATCTATTTTTCTTCTTCTGAACACATTATGTTTGTACGTTTTTTTTTAGTTTGAAATTACTTTATTTATTCTTTTTATCATATCTGCACTTTCTCATTTCTGTGAAATGAGCGAGGGTGAGATCTGCTGAGAGTTCAATACGTTTTTTACAGATTGCATCATACAGAAGTAATCTGGGTATTCATGATGTTTGATAAAAGCAATACTGAAATACAGGCAGACGTATCTTCTACATCCAATAAAATGATGGAAACAGTCTGACTCCATCAACAGTGCAGAGAATTTACTACCAGATTATTACAAATAAACATGTATTGCCATATGATTAATAAACCTATTTTACACCCTAAAAGTGTAAACTGAAGGCCTTAATAATATCCATTGTTATTGAGTTTTTTGAGGTTTTTATATCATTCTGGAGCTTCACAATGGTGTTCCTTATGTATTTTTAAAGTATGTTTTAGTGTCAAAATGCTAGTTTCCCTTAAAGCCCTTCTAAAACCTTCTTCCCAAGTGACCTGACGTAGGTTTCTGCATGATGACGCTGCTGCATGTACAGTATATATACATCCTTATAGTCAGTTTATTAATGTTACATACAGTAACTTAGATGGCGGATGCCACGTTAGTTCGGATCCTAAAGTCGCACAATAACACGAGCACACTAACTTATCGATTCAGCGGTTGACCAGCGACTCCGGTGTTTACCAGGTCAAATGACTGTTTTTGTGAATGGAGTCTGGTCTGGTCTTGAAGACCGTGATATAACGGCTTCATCCCCCGTCGTGAAGGGCTGTCTTACAGCGAGGTGAAGCGGTGAAAATATTCTAAATATAGTGTACACTTAAACTGATTTTTTGCTGCTCCCGTCTACAGCAGCTTCACCTCGCCGTCAGACAGCTCTTTCCGACAGCCGTTATATCGCTCTCTTTGAAGCCACCAGACTCCATTCACAAAACAGTGGTTTTACGTCACAGAAAACGGGAGTATACAAACATTCAACCCCACTTTACCCCAACATATTCAAACTAACTTCGCTTACTTTGGTAACCTACGTCACTGCTTTCTGCAACGGCTGAGTGGACGTTTCCATGTGAAAAAAAAACACAGAGCAGAACACAGATGAACTCGCCCGTTAATGATAAATGTCTTTTAATGTGAGCGAGAGCTGCTGAACACACGTGATGATGAACACACACTTTAGATTCCTCTCTGATGGCTCATTGATTCCTATGAAACACAGAAAGAACTGGAGGATGAAGCTGAACATGAGAAAGTGTGAAGAAGTCACATAGCCTGCAGACAAATGGTTTAAATGTTTGTCATCGTGCAGCGAGTGCAGAACAGAGGGGATGAAATGAGGAGGGTGATATTTAGTGTGTGTCTGCGTGCTCTCTGATATGGCCTGTGTTGTTAGACAATAGCTTCTCTATGTGAGGCCTCTCCTCCAGGCTCAAATTGTTGCCCGTCATTCTCCCTCTCTCCTCTTTTCCCTGTCACTCCTCCTCTTTCCTTCCCTCTCTGTCTTTCTGTTTTCTTCCCTCTTTTCTTTTCTTCTATGTCTTCTCTCTCTCTCTCTCTCTCTCTCTCTCCGTCACACAGTCAGTCATTATTTTCCTAGAATGGCGGCTTTGGTGTTGTTCTGCAGGAGTCTTTGACATAAGGGCCCATGCACACATACAGCCAGTGTTCTTGCTATGCTTAACGCTGGAGTATGTGCACATAAATATGGAGGACGGAACCTGCCAAAATAAAAAATAAATGAATTAAATGACTCAATAAATAAATAAATATGTCATTAAATGTAGAAAAAATTATATTAAAAATAAATGTAGCCATTAATTAATTGATAAAATGTGACATAAATTGATATTTCTGTTTTAATTTGCTTCTTTATTTATTTCTCTTTGTATTAATTCCCTTTATTTATTTATTATTTGAATTAATTTTTAAATGTATTAATTTTTTTATTTATTTATTAATTTATTTTTGCATTTTTTAAATTTATATTATATTTATTTTTAAATGTATGTATGTATTTATGTATTTATGAAGAAGCAAAGTAAAACCGAAATACCAATTTTTTATTTATTTATTTTTTATTTTGGCAGGTTCCGTCCTCCATACATAAACCCAGTGATACAGGAATATTGCCACAGATTTAGAGGTTCAACATCACCTACGGCATGTTGACTTCAAACAGAGCCCGACAGAAGAATAGAATAAAGTGATTTTAATTGATCCCTGTAGGGCAATTCGCTCCCTTTCTGTTCTCCATTGTGAGGTCAGAGGTCAGAGGTCAGGCTCAGTGACAGAGCATCAGCTTGGCAGCTGGAGAACTCAAGACCGGCGGATATCTACCAGAACAGGGACTCAAACCCGGACTCACCTATTGACAGACAATCTTGTAGACTGGCATCTGCTAACTGTGCCACTCTGTTCCCTCTGACCAAAAGCCAAAGCATGGTTTGACCTATATTGTAGGATTTGGGGTGTAAATGTAGTTTTTGATGAAGGTAAGCCGTGCAGGGTCGGGTCCTGACAGCTTGGTTCACGTCATGACTGACGCCTGATCCGCTTAATAAGGTCATCATCGGGCTGATTCTGATCCAAGGCATCCCTATTAAAATATAAATTAGTATTAAAAGATTAAATGTTACTATTAAGTGGTACTTTTAATATTGAAATTAAACATTTCAGCCTCAGAACACACACACTTTTACAATATACACCAGGAGTGACAGACGAGCAGGTCCAGACTTGTAAACTTTCCAGGTAGCTAACGGCTTTGGCTGTTTTTCAGATGAATTCTCAGACTGACTATAAGTGTATATAATGTAATTTATAGTGTGCATAAGGGAGAACTATTGACAGCCCCTAATTTCTCACGATGTTATTTTCCCATCAAGGCAAACTAGCGTGTCAGGTGTAATTTATTAAGCTGCTCCAAGCAGGTTAAAGTGTGATTAAAGTGTGCTTTTTAATGTGTGAGAGAGAGAAAGTGGGCTAATGCTCTGTGAGAACATTGGCCCTCTCTGCGTCTCTAATATTTACAGTTGATTACTTTAATCAAGAGTTATTTTAAATGACTTACTTGCTTGATAATAATGGATACGGTGATATAGCAGCAGAGTGGACCATGGCTGCTGCTCTGAACACACTTTTAGGCTGTAATATACTATGCAAAACAATATAATGCACTGTGGTTTAAGAATTTAAGCAACTTTTTAGGAGACCAGTGTTCATTTTATTATTAACGAAAACTATGACGAGATATGTTCAACTACCTTTTTATCCATGACTAAGACGAGACGATAACGAGACGACACCGACGTCATTAAACACTAACGGAGACGATATCAAACATGCAATATCGTTGACGAAAAAACTGTAATGTAGTTTAAAAACATAACAACTTGACCAAAATCTCTCTTTATTTTTACCACCTTGCCACCTTCTCTCACCCCCCTCTCTCTCTCTCTCTCTCTCTCTCTCTCTCTCTCTCTCTCTCTGTCTCTCTCTCTGTCTCTCTCTCTCTCTCTCTCTCTGTCTCTCTCTCTTGTCCTCTCCCCCTCTCTCTCTCTCTCTCTCTCTCTCTCTCT
>NC_133803.1:35144549-35217049 GCF_043250625.1 Sebastes fasciatus
CTCTCTGTCTCTCTCTCTCTCTCTCTCTGTCTCTCTCTCTGTCTCTCTCACCCTCTCTCTCTCTGTCTCTCTCTGTCTCTCTCTCTCTGTCTCTCTCTCTGTCTCTCTCACCCTCTCTCTCTCTGTCTCTCTCACCCTCTCTCTCTCTGTCTCTCTTCTCTGTCTCTCTCTCTGTCTCTCTCTCACCCTCTCTCTCACCCTCTCTCTCACCCTCTCTCTCTCTGTCTCTCTCTGTCTCTCTCACCTCTCTCTCTCTCTCTCTCTGTCTCTCTCTCTGTCTCTCTCTGTCTCTCTCACCCTCTCTCTCTCTGTCTCTCTCTCAACACACCCTGTCTCTCTCTCTGTCTCTCTCACCCTCTCTCTCACCCTCTCTCACCCTCTCTCTCTCTCTCTCTGTCTCTCTCTCTGTCTCTCTCTCTGTCTCTCTCACCCTCTCTCTCACCCTCTCTCTCACCCTCTCTCTCTCTGTCTCTCTCTGTCTCTCTCACCCTCTCTCTCACCCTCTCTCTCTCTGTCTCTCTCTCTGTCTCTCTCTCTGTCTCTCTCACCCTCTCTCTCTCTGTCTCTCTCTGTCTCTCTCTCTGTCTCTCTCTGTCTCTCTCACCCTCTCTCTCTCTGTCTCTCTCTCTGTCTCTCTCTCTGTCTCTCTCACCCTCTCTCTCACCCTCTCTCTCTCTCTGTCTCTCTCTCTGTCTCTCTCTGTCTCTCTCACCCTCTCTCTCTCTGTTTCTCTCTCTGTCTCTCTCTCTGTCTCTCTCACCCTCTCTCTCACCCTCTCTCTCTCTGTCTCTCTCTGTCTCTCTCACCCTCTCTCTCTCTGTCTCTCTCTCTGTCTCTCTCACCCTCTCTCTCACCCTCTCTCTCTCTGTCTCTCTCTGTCTCTCTCACCCTCTCTCTCTCTGTCTCTCTCTCTGTCTCTCTCACCCTCTCTCTCACCCTCTCTCTCTCTGTCACTCTCTCGCTCTCTCAAACACATGCATGGCGCCCTGCGGCGGTGGCATCCAGTCTGTCGTCCTTGTCCTGTCCTTCTGGTATCACACCTCTTGTGCTGCATAAAGTTTGCGGTTTGCGGGTCGATTTCGGGTGGTTGAGGAATGCACATTTTGACATGTCATAGGTTCTCATAACGGATCGATGGGTGCGACTGAACAGCGCAGTCAGGAGGACTCTAACTAACTGTAAAGCTGCATTCTTAATCATTCAACATGCGTTGAAATGATTGTTCAAAAGAAATGTTCAATATAATGATGACTGAATGATGACTAAAGACTAAGATTTAAATTGAAAAGAAATAGCTGACAAAATTAAGAGAAAACAGCAACAGACTCAGATTGAATGACTCTTCTGTGACTAAAACGTTTTGAGTTGGCGTCGACTAAAACTATGAAGGATAAAAATGACTAAAAAGTGACTAAAACTAATAAACATTTTAGTTTTAAGACTAAGACTAGCTCTAAAATAGCTGCCAAAATGAACACTGTAGGAAACCCATGTCTCTTGTATTCACATCACACAACGTTGGCTTTGTTATATGACAAAGATGTCCACGTTGAGCCTTGATGAACGTCGTACGACGTTGAAATGAAAGAGAGGTAAAATGTTGGGAGAGCTGACTGTCAGATTCCCCTGCGTCTCCTGTACAGAGTGATTGATCTGGACTGGGTTAGGTTGTCGTAACTTTCAGCCTCATTGGGTTCTCTACCTGTCACACTAACCTCTAGTGTGTGTGTGTGTGTGTGCTGCAGTCCACAGAGAGCCAGGGTTTAGCTGTGTCTCATGATTTATTCATACCTGAGAAGCTGTGTGTGTGTTGTTGTCAGTTGAGGCATTAAGATTGGAGCTGATCAGTGTGACTGACGGTGTCAACGTGTTGATGTGTAGGTAGATGGAGATACAGAGAGAGGTGGATTGATGAATTAATACTTTTGACCTTTTTCACTCATCTGTCTTTTCTCTCTGTCCTCACAGGCAACCGGACAAACTGGTGGTGGTGTGGACGCGCAGGAGTCGGCGGAAATCCTCCAAGGCCCACAGCTGGCAGCCTGGCATTAAAAACCCCTACAGAGGAGTGGTGGTGTGGCCCGTACCAGAGAATATCGAGATCACGGTCACTCTCTTTAAGGTAGGCTACAGCTGTTCAATCAGCTCTGAGACAAGTTTCTGTGTTTAGGATGGACTCGGGTTGTTAATGGAGCATGAGGGTCAAAATCGACCCTTCGCTAAGTCCCGCCCCTCGAACGCAGACTGGCCAATCATAGCGGAGTATCAGCCAGTTCCAACCAGGGTCCGACAGCTACACAGCTTTGCTCCGTAGACTCTCATGCTATCATTTCTTCATTTTCAGGCTGGTTTTGTGGATTTGGAGCTCGTCATGGTTAAAACGTTGTGTGATAGTGATACTCGTTACCCGGAGAGGTTGGAAGGAGATAAACGTTTATAAAACACTACGTACATTTCGACATAAAATTAGCAGAGTACGGTAGCATATCATTTATGGTACGTGTCCACAGGGGCGTTTTTTATCGCGAGGGGACGCGACGCTTCCCAACATTGGACGCTTGGTGTGCTGTTCCTGGAAACAAGGCACTCGGCTCCTGATTGGACGAACGCTTTCCCGCCGTTGGCTGCTGCTCCCAGCTTTCAAACCAGAACCAGTATGGAGGCTCGTTTGGAAACGTTCTTCTCTTATTTCACGTAAATAGTTCACCGAGATGTGTTTCTGAAAACATTTGAGGAGAGAAATAATCCATGTTGATGAATCTGTCTTTATTTTAGATCAACAACGTTTATTTTAAAAGATCCTCGGGGGTTTGGAGAGGCGGCGAGTCGCGTCGGACGCCCGTGATTTACATAAAGTAAACGAGCCCTCAACTTTATGCAAATAAGGAGCGGGCGTCGTGACGCCTAGTCTCTCGAATCGCGACGCCACGCTACCAGAATGCATTGCGCGGCTGCTTACATAGACAATGAATGGGGAGCGTGGAAAGCACGGAGCCTGTGGACACGTACCGTAACTAGCATAAGCACTTCTATGCTCCGCTAGCTACTGAAGGTATACTGAATGTAAACACATGCTGCTTTTGATTTGTAATGATTGCAGCAGTGAATAAAGACCTACCGGCTTTACAGGAACAGTGTTCCTTCATTTCACTGTCTTCTGTCTTGATCACCAGGTGATGGTGGTTCACTTCTACACTGTGATCTGTAGGTTTGATCTTCTATCTTTCAACCTTGACATCCTGGATACATCCTCAAAAGGGGAGTGCAGTCAGTGACAGTGCGGCTCTATGACACCTCTGACAGCTTGACAGAGTAGCAGCGGTAAATGTGTAACACCCAAAAGCAGCACAATGTGTATTATTTACTATTATAAATACATATTAGCTGAATGATACAGTATAAAGTGTGTAGATTAGAGTCTACCAGGACTGTTTAGATCCATGCATGAAAATGAATTTGGACATTGTTTAGTATATTAATACAGTTGTGTCTGTAAATGACACACTTTGTCCAGACAGTCTCTGTCACTGTGCCTGGCTTACTTAAACATGCTGGGCCTCTGTGTGCTGACAGGCTAGCTCAGAGCTCAGTGTCTTGTTACCTCTCTCTGTGTCTCAACTAGATCTCCTGCCACAAATACCTACGTACCTGCCTCTGCTTTGTGCACTGGCTTTTTATTACTTATAAGGCACACCGTGAATGGAAAAGAGTCCCAACTTGCATGTGTACTGGCAGTGCTCGTCTAGCTCCTGCTGCACAGTGTCTCTCTCTATTCTGGGCCCACTTCCACTTCCTGTCCCAGAGGAAGTAATAAAGCTGTTTGTGTAATAAGAAACCACTGAAGGAACATTTCACCCACATCTATTTGATAAAGACTCACATCTAATAACATCCCCTCTGCTATCTAAAAACTTTTTTATCCACTACAGCCGATACAAAGAAAATGTAGTTAACATTTTTAAAGGGACAGTTTTACAAATAAAAGTCAGGTCACTCGTCATAAAGAGACTCAGCTGGTTAATGTAGCTGTATAATGTCTTCTGTGGCCCTGATGACATAATCAGGGTTATACTGAGACGGAAAGTGTGCACAACAAACCGAGGACATCAGACAGGGAGGATTTAACAAAGAGGTGCTGTTGGTTGCATTCTGGTAAATGTAGGATCCAGAGATTTCAGAGCTTGAGCCATACGAGGGACTAAAAGTCAGGATACTGTAACCTCTGGGGCAACGATTTCAACCATCTGTCTCTCGAGTCCCCCAACTTTGTGGACGTGCAACACTAAATTGCTTGAGTGCCACTTTTCATATAGAAAATTAGGGCTGTACCTGAATCAGATTTTTTTTTATTTTGACTCCGATTTGGCTGTTAAATATGAAGATTTGACTATTTTTTATCAGAAACTCCATTAACCTGAGTTTCAGTGATGATTTTGACCATATTAACATAGTCAAATGCGTTCCGCCACAGTTTCATAATGAACCGAGAATATTTTTATACTTAACCGGTGGGATCTGTGCAGTCTGCCCGGGGGGATTCAACTCAGCGGGTCGGGGCGAGGGCGCCACAGTGCGCCGCGACCGGTCTCAGCTGGGAAAGGCCTGGGGAGGAGGTGGCTCGTGAGCTTTGGAGCACCCCTCGCCCAGATCTCGCCGTTTCCCAAGGCCATGATGCTCGCTGCACCCTCTCTCCCTGAGGGCAGACTGTACTCGGGGCGAGGAGTCTGGGGCGATGTCGGCAAACCTCCCAACCTGTGTTGACACACAAACCCCGTCTCGTTTACCTCGCTTGGCTGTGTCATCACCATTCATAGCTTTACAACCAATGTGGTTAGGATTCATTTGTTTACAAGAGCACAAAGTTCTCAATGTCAAGTTGACTTAGGGGTCACTGACGATGATTCGACTCATCGACTTTCGAGAAATATTGATTGCTTAATGCCGTTCTAAATCTATAAAAATTCTAATAACTCACATTTAGATATTTCTGCAGTGTGTGTGTCGACTAAAGCAGACGCTGATTTGAAGATGCTCTCATACGCCCCGTTTGGCCTGAAGCTCTGCAGTGAAACCAGCTGAGCTCAGCAGTATTGCAGCCTGTACTTCAGGGAGACGAACACCCGCAGACAGACTAGAACAAAACTGATATTAATATGTAACTTTACTGGGCAGTGATTGGCTTTGTGGATTTTTACACTTAACACACAGAAGCTTAGTATAACCTTGTTAATGTTAAAACATGTTAACAACGGCAATATGTTATAAAATGCGGTTGTATACCGTCGCTGACCTGCAGCTTGTGTTTACCTGCAGCACTAAAACACTGCAGACAGCTCCATAAACTGAGACGGCTGATAATATCAGGCTCTGTTGGCTTTTAGAAGTACTTTATGTGGCAGTGGAATAACGGAAGGATGAGGCAGCCGTATGACTCACTGTGTGTGTGTGTGTTTGTGTCCATGTGGGTGTTGTGTTTGACTGATGTGCCAGACTGCAGGAATATTGATTTCCTGGGGTGTGTAGCGGGCGCCGTCAGACAGAAAGGCTGGCGGAGCATGTGTTTGCTTGTGTGTAGGTGGTGTAGTACCGAGGCTGCAACAAACGATTAAAGTCTATTGGTTTTATTGATCAATCATTTTGTCTGTGAAAGGCACAGACACGATAGTAACAACAGTAAGAGCAATAGTAACAACAGTAAGAGCAATAGTAACAGCGAATGCCCACCTCATTTTACCAGAGTCCAAAGTGATGTATCAGAATTAGCGCTGTCAAGGCTAACGAGATAATAACCACTGATTTCTTCAACGCAACTTGTGATTTTTTTTTTTTGTAGCGGCTCAGTTTTAAAGTTAGAATGAAGATACTGGTATCGTATGAAACAAGAAAACCTGATGAATCCATCGGTACCAACCATGTCATACTAGCTGGTCATGAAGGAGGTTAAATAACGCTCCAAAGTTAGGCTAAATGTTGGAGAGGACAAACTGTCATGTCCATGTTCAAATGGGTCTCTTGACCTCTGACCTCCAGATCAGTGAATGTAAATGGGTTTTTATAGGTACCCACGAGTCTCCCCTTTACAGACATGCCCACTTTATGATCATCACATGCAGTTTGGGGCAAGTCATAGTCAAGTCAGCACACTGACACACTGACAGCTGTTGTTGCCTGTTGGGCTGCAGTTTGCCACGTTATGATTGGAGCATATTGTTTTATGCTAAATGCAGTACCTGTGAGGGTTTCTGGATCAATATCTGTCATTGTTTTGTGTTGTTAAATGATTTACAATAATACATATCTACATACATTTACATAAAGCAGCATATTTGTCCACTCCCATGTTGATAAGAGGATTAAATACTGGACTGATCTCCCTTTAAGTTTGAACAGATAAAAAATCAACTATGGATAATCATGCTATTAATCGCGATTAAATATTTGAATCGATTGACAGCCCTAATTTTAACTTGATAAATGACTTCACTAACTATAAAATACAATACAATACAATTGAAGATACTTTATTGTCTACTTTTGTGTGCAAAAGGCAGAAATGTGTCTTCGGTTTCCATGTGCAAAATCTGCTAATAAAAACACATCGTATCACATCCAGGACAGGATGCATTAAAAACACATTTACATAAAAACACTATAGAAGCTACATTAAAAGGAGCACCAGGTACTCGATGGTGAGATCTGAATCAAGGTTCAATAAATAAATAAATAAATATAAAAGCAGTCTTTGTGGTTTCAAGCGACGGGTCGCTGACGGCGTCACGCCCTCGTCATTTTAACATTGCATTGACATTTAAAATGATTTAATGTTTTGAATTGTTTCATCAGTTTAATGTGCATATCTGTGTTATATTGCAGTGGTTGAAGTGTGCATTGTTTGTGTGAATACAGAAAAGGATGGGGGGTTGATCAGGTTGGATTTGTAGGTCTGTGTGTGTCCAGCAGTGATTTGTGGTTGTGTGTGTGTGTGTGTGTGAGTGCTTCTGTATACGAGCTCCTGGAGGGCAGTGAAGGTCGACTGTAAGACGGGGCTGCCTGCTGTCTCGCTGCCTCCATTACTGTCTCTTCTCATCACATCACAGCTTAACAGGCAGGAAGTGAGACAAGACAGAGAGGCAGAGACACAAGTACACTATATCATCAGAGACAGACGGAGAGAGACACATCAGTAGTTTTGTATTCTTCTGTGTTCTCGGTTAATGATTCATGGATGTTTGGTGTTGTAATGTTGCTTACCCTTTGTTACGATTAAAACCCACGGTTAAAACACACACGCAGAATGAATGTCAGGCAACAGCTGAGTATACATGGACAAACAGTTGTAGCAACAAGGTAAAGAGTCAGCAGCTCATTATCATGTCATTACAAGTTATCTCATCAATTGAAAACATTCAGCACATGTATGAGAAGAAGGGAGGGAGGACAGACGAACCAGGTCCGAGCAGCACTGTCACTCATAAACTAAACCTTTTCTGTGTCACAGCTTTTAGTCTTCTGGCACTTTTATAACCAAAATGAAAATCTCCAGTTAATAAAATGAACTGCTTCAAGATTGAGTTATTGATTGAGTTATTGAGTGATGATTCCTAGTTATTTCTAACGTGTAGTTTTCATGCTGTGGCTGCAGGCTGCTCTAATATTCTGTATATTGTGTACTTAAACATGTATTTTTCCGTTGCTCCTGCAGGACCCCCATGCAGAGGAGTTTGAAGACAAAGAATGGACGTTTGTCATTGAAAATGTGAGTACTATTTTTTCTTTAACCTTAACCTGGGGGGGAATGATTGGGTACCTTGCTCAAAGACACCTGGACGGTCACTTACAATGACTGCTGATGACAACTTTATAGTATAAAACAAGACATTCCTCATTGTCAGCTGTTTTCTGGGTAGACCCTCTTTGCATTACATATGCAGGTTCTGCCACCATGTGGTCAGACTATGCTATTACATGCTTCTCTCACTGTGTTTGTGGCAGCACTCGGATTAAACCACCGTGTGCTGACTTGCATCTTGGCATACCTGCATGACCACAATGAGTGTTTAGCAAATCAACACAAGCGTGTGTTTATGGGTCGTAACAGCCTGCATTTCTAGAAGCAATTATGAAGTGTCATTTACATCCTGAGGCCTCAAACTTCAGGTGTGCTTGTAACTTTGTGACTGAGTTGTAACTTAACTACCAATAAGGGCTGGCATTATGCATTTATTTATTCATTTATTAACTGCATTTTTATGATGCAGCTTCTCATTTTCTGTTTTTTTTGTCATATCGGTCACATGAGTGTTCAAGGCAACAGAATGACTGTTGCAAGGAAAGGACAATTGCATGCCACGCAGTATTAGATGAAAACCAGGACTCACAGTGAATAACCAAACATCTGGAAGGAGAAGCAGAAGAGAGAGGAACTGATTGAGCAGTTTGGTGAAATGGGAGCGTTGGATTCAGGGAGGAGGGAAGGGAGTAGAGGAAAAGAGTGGGGAGGAAATGGGAGACCAGTTCCACATGTACCACTGGCCAGGAAACTGGAAACTTGCTGTTCACAAGTGATTTTCTGTGTTTTCTTCATCTGCTGGAGCCAGTTCTGTGACACGGTGTGCCTGAGTAATGAAGACATGTTGGACAAATGAGGCCTTTGTACTCTTGTTTTAGCCTTTAGTAGAACGTGTAGTTATTCCAGAACGTATGACTAATGCTTTCTGTGGCAGTGAGACGATGTGGTGTCTCCTACACTCTTAAAGACATATTGTCTGTGTTAGAATCAGAGTGACTCTGGAAGGAAAACATGACGGCACATCTCAGGCATCATCTAACTATAAAGTCAGGAATCTCTGCGTGCCTGTTTGTCCGTCCGTCCGTCCTTATATCTCCAGAACCGTTCATCCAATCTACTTCACACTTGGCAGGTGTTTTGCTGTGAAACCAAAGGAGTGTAGTGTTGAATGTGGTGCAAGTTGGCCAGATGGTGGCTCTACAGCAATGAACTTTACGCTTTGGCCTGTAACTTTTTAACCATAAATCTCAGAAACAAAATTCTTTTTCCCCTGGATTCTGTGGGTCCAGACGAATCCATCCATATAAGCTAAGCCCATTTGCATCTAGATTTGCATTTTGAATTGTGTCCAAATCTGATTTTTTTATACTCCTCCAACACATTTTGAGCAATCGTCACAAAATGTGGTAAACAACATCTCTGGACCAAGTTAGACCGAGTTATTTTTTGGATTTTTGATGTTCCCTGGTCCTCACAGTTTGATCAAATGCTGTGGGCAGGTGCTTATATTATAAATGTCATATCTCCTGAACTCTTTGTACTATTGCAACCATATTGTATTGACATGTGTATAGGGATGCACCGATACCGATGCCAGTATTGGGTATCGGGTCCGATACTGTGCTCATGTACTCGTACTCGCAAAACGGCTCCGATACAACGGCACCGATACCACTTTACGACAGCGTGACGTTAACCTCTCGTCACCATCTTTCGGGTCTTCACGCTCCACCTCCCAGACAACGCTGTGGGCAGCAATTCAGGGGGCCAAGCGATCGACCTGTCCAGAACGGGCACTGCACTAGTTCTACTAATAGTCATAGGGATACAACCGATAATGCTCTGTGATTCTGCGAGATGAGAGGTCAAGAGCAGGGCATTTTGATCTGGTAGGGATTCATTGAGCAGGGTGGGTTCCTGCTGTTACAGGTGATTGTCCTGGTCCTGTAGTTGAAGGAGGAGCCACTCTGCTGGATGTACACTGACACATATCACATGTACAACCTGACCTCCCTTTTCAGTGCACACTCTTCTCTTGAAGTGTCTCTGGTGATCACATGTGTTTATGTGTTGGTGAAGGTTTTAGAAGAAGCCCAGTTTGAAAGATCACTAATGAAGTCTTCAGCGTGTTTGTAGCTCGTTACGCCAGATTCATGTTTCTGAGAAGTGCAAGTCTTGACGTGTGTTGCTGGAATAGTAAGAAGTGAAGAATGTCACTCACCGTTTGGGGAAAAGAAAAGTTGATACCTGCTCTGACTTTGTTTTTGCTGGCATGGAAGTTTTTTAGTAACAGATTTAGTTGATTTGAAGGAAACATTAGCTGTGGCGTCAAGGAGATAGCACTATGCAGGAATTAATCTTTAAACTTTAGCATGTTTAAGAGGTTCTGAGAGTGACTTAGATGAGCAAATTAACCTTTAATGAATGCTCTGATGTGTAAACCTTTTGACTTTTGGAGAGGGGTGCTTCACCACAGTCACTTTCTGTACACGTCAAGCTCAAAGGAGCGACAGCAGAAACGGCTCTACCTTTTCTCTCTTTGATAGAAAGCTGAGAAGACAAGCAGGTCAACCGGTGTTCTCTGGCCGGAGCGTGGGAGAGAGCAGAAAGAGAGCAAGAAAGGGAGAGGAAAAGACAGAAAGTTAGTGGGTTTTCCTGCGTCTCTGCATACCTGACTAATGACAGAGAGATCAAAGCTCCCTGACAGCAGGAATGGAGAGCACAGAGGAGGGAGGAGAGGATAGGAGGGAGGAGAGGAGGGAGGAGAGGATAGGAGGGAGGAGAGGGAGAAGGCAACCTTATACACTATAGAGGGAGGTCAATGATTTGAAAAAAGTCTGAAAAAAAAGATGCTAAAAAATGTCCGAAAAAAAGATCTAAAAAATGCCCAAAAGCAAAGTCTGAAAAATATCCGCAACAAAAGATCTGATAAATGTCAGAAAGAAAAAGTCTGACAAAAAAAGATCTGAAAAAGTAATCAATGATAATACGTATGTTACGTTCATTAAGTAATTAAAATAGTTACGCTACTTATTACATTTCCAACAGGGTAAGAGTCTTGACCTCTTTGTCTCTACATGATTTAGTTTGAGGTAGTTTTATTGCAGTCTTTTCATGCTAAATGCTTAAAAATGTTGAGTAATAACAAACCCTAGTAATCACCAGAGACATCTTTACTACTGGAAGATGGCAGCTTTTTAAAACACCAAAGCCAGTTAGATATCTTTACACTATAAGACAACATGGAGCTTCATCCACGTGGACTAATTCATCTGAGACACAAATCCTTCTTTTGTTATCTCCCGGTTTTTAATGTTGCGTTTTACTTTAAGGATATCATCACAGGAAGTGCACATGCATCAACAACTTTCATATAAAAGCCACTAAACTCTTGAGACATTTGTTTCCTTGTTTGTTTGGTGCTTAAGTGCCACCGATTGGTGCTCTGCTGTGACCTCTCTGAATACTATCACTGTTACCTCTAATGTGGGACAGACGGACAGACAGAAATACATATGAAGGGATGCAAAAGAACAGCATCCTGCTCAGGTAGTCTCAACTTCACATATAGGACATATCTCCATGTGTGAACAGTAAAGCTTCTTCTCATATCATTTACTAAACTGAATAAGTTATGTTTCGGGTACGACCCAGACTTGCAGAAAGCCTCAACCAAGACTTAATGATATTTGAATGGTGCTGCTGGTTCCTGGTTTCTCACCATTAACAGAGCACATGAGCAGAAATCAAGGAACTATATATAAACTGACCACAAGAGGGCAGTCTAGCCTAAGATCTGTGAAAACCCTTTTTCAAATATTCACTCATAAATGTGTTGGATCACCTCCTTATGTCACCTGAGTGTTTGTGTGTCAGTAGGTATCTGTTGATGTATGTGTGATGAAACGTATAACGGTATCCAAACACATCACATGTTTGTGAGCATATTCTGAGTTTGCATGTGTGTGCATGAGTGTATAACAGAACCTGCTTCTTCACAGCACCCCCCACCTCCCAGGTATCTAAGCTAATATAAAGTCAGGAGGGATGAATGAATGCAGTACTGAGTGCTGCTCTGAGCAGCAGGAACAGAAGAAGAGGAGAGGTGAGTTCTCCTGACCCCTCATCAGACGGCGGAGGAGAAAGGGGAAGAATACGCCATTGTGCCCGAGCGCCGGAGATGATGAAATTCAAGATCCCGGCGCTGTGGCTTCGTCTTAATCTGAGGGGCCCAACCTCGCGCTAGGCTAATCCCTCCCCGTCGAATTACTGGCCCTGGTTTGATTGTATTTTGTCATTGAAAAATGGCAGTGTCAAACACTACCTTTTTCTCTCCTCTATTTGTTCGTCTGCCAAGGAGGAATCGCATAATCAAAAGATGGAGAGAGAGAGAGAGAGGTGGCAGGCTGGAAACGGCTACACAGTAGTATCTCTAAATTGCATGCTACCCTTGCCTTTCACCCTTTTTCAAATAGGCGCGTATTATCAAAAAGGTGGGCAAATTGAGAGTCAAAAGATTGGACGGCTATATTTGAAGGCATTGTGCTGACAGGCTCTTTTGTGTGTGTGTGTGTGTGTGTGTGTGTGTGTGTGTGTGTGTGTGTGTGTGTGTGTGTGTGTGTGTGTGCGTGCGTGCGTGCAGGGGAGGGTTAATATGTGCATGTGTGTATTCGCTCTGCGTTTGCATATCAACCAAAGCTGGAGATGGTCGACCAACTTCCCTCATCTTCAAAGCTTTGAGGGAGGATTTAAATAACACACACACACAGGCCTGTTGTATTTAAAGTGAGAAGCTATCATGTCTGAATACATTGAATATACAGTGATACACACTCCAAGGCCCTCTCTCCCCCGTCGCTCCTCCTCCCCCCATCTCTCACACTTCACTCACATTACATCAATGTCACTCAGAAAAAGAAGGAATTTCTAAATCTACGGCCGCTCTGCCAAATCACCGCTTTACCCTGTTCTGACAGCCGTCCGCTGCATGTTTCAGCATTTTAAATATCGCTTTTCAAATTGCCACTTTAAGGCTTTTAATGGCTTTTGAACCGCCTCTTTTAATGCTATAAACCTACACAACCATTGCATTAAGGGTGACTGTGTTATTCTGCTGCATAAAGGAAAAAAAAAAGATTTGTCACACTAACAAAACTGTTAAAAAACCTGCTGATCTTTAATAGAACATATGCTTAGTTTGAATTAGATGTAATGGGTGAGTGGACAACTGTCTGCTTTAATACAACATGTACAGACCAATGTTTGGCTGATTCAACGATGTACAGTCGGGGTGGGAGGTCCTACGATACGATATCATCACGATACTTAAGTTACGATACAATCTTATTAAAATTTTAAACATTTCGCGATTAAGTATTGTGATAAGATATATTGCGATTTATTACCTTTTTTCAACTGCAAATTATGCAGTTATGCAAATTATGTTTGTTAACATCTGTTTATTCTAATAAGGTACAGTTTTCACTCTGTTCATCTCAGAGTTTTCACTGATCTGGAGGTCAGAGGTCAAAACACAAATTGCGTTTATACATTAAAGAAATTAGTGGCGTTAAAACAAGTTTGTGTTAACGCGTTATTATCGTGTTAACTTTGACAGCCCTAATTATTATATATACCATTAACCTCTTAACAATCTGATGGCCCGCCGGAGGGCCAAACTGCTTTTCTGTCTTTCAGAGGTTGTAGCGGGCTCCGTCTTACTGGTATTTGGTATACTGGTATTAAATGAAACTATAAAACCTGATGGATCCATCGGTACCAACCATGTCAGACTAGCTGGTCATGAAGGAGGTTAAATAACGCTCCAAACTTACGCTATATTTTGGCGAGGGAAAACTGGCATGGCCATTTTCGAAGGGGTCCCTTGACCTCTGACCTCCAGATGTGTGAATGTAAATGGGTTCTATAGGTACCCACGAGTCTCCCCTTTACAGACATGCCCACTTTATGATCATCACATGCAGTTTGGGGCAAGTCATAGTCAAGTCAGCACACTGACACACTGACAGCTGCTGTTGTCTGTTGGGCTGCAGTTTGACATGTTATGATTGGAGCATATTGTTTTATGCTAAATGCAGTACCTGTGAGGGTTTCTGGATCAATATCTGTCATTGATTTGTGTTGTTCATTGATTTGCAATAATAAATATATACATACATTTGCATAAAGCAGAATATTTGTCCACTCCCATGTTGATAAGAGGATTAAATACTTGAATAATCTCCCTTTAAGGTTCATTTAGAACAGATAAAATGTGTGATTAATTTGCGATTGATGTCTGTGTATCAATACAATATTTTCACTACTATGCTGTATTGATTCCCCCCTTCATCCCTAATATAGTGGATATATTTCGGGATTTGTTAATGTTAATTGTTTAATGTTTCCGTCACCCCGTCGGCCTCGTTGTTACCGCTTTCTTTTCTCCTTCTCTATCTCTTTTCCTCTCCGTCTCTTTTCCCTTTCAGTCCTCTCTCTGAGGTGATGTCCTGTCTATTGTGGACCACGTCCAACTCCATTAAGGCCATTTCCACGCCACATTCCTCCCACTTGGCGCACACTCATCCAGTCACACACTGTCACCCAGTCCCCTCACCGCACACACAGTGAACAACCATGACACCCTCTCACACTCACACTCAACTCCATCACCTTTACACACACACACACAGCCTCTCTCTGTATTGTACCCACAGCCATGGTGTGTCTACTGCCTCCCTCCCCGCCTCCCCTCCTCTCTCTGTCTGGAACACATTACGTAGGCCAGTGGCTTGTGAGCGCTGACGGGGCCTCGGGGAAGAAAAATACAATTATTTCAGCCCTTGGCTATTCACGCAAAGGTGACAAAAGCTGGTATGAAGTATGAAATCCCAAAAGTTTCTCCCGTGCCGAGGCCGACAAATTGGGATTAATTTGCGCTCGTGTGCACGCATGTGTCTCCAAAGTTTTCACCTTTGCTCGTTTTCCCCATTTCTTAAATAGTTTGGAGAACTCAAAAGGCCTAATTTATTGTGTTAGAAAGAGGAGTGTGTGTGTGTGTGTGTGTGTGTGTGTGTGTGTGTGTGTGTGTGTGTGTGTGTGTGTGTGTGTGTGTGTGTGTGTGTGTGTGTGTGTGTGTGTGCGTGCGTGTGTGTGTGTGCTGAGAGTTAATTCTGAATAATATATGCTTTATAGTTAAAAGCTGGGAGGATGTAAATTAGTGTGTGTGTGTGTGTGTGTGTGTGTCACTGTAGGGAGGCGGGGGGGATTCTTAGTATGGGATCACACATTCACACACGCTTTCCAAATTAATTTAATCTAATTAATCGCCCTGAGGAGAGGCAACAGATGCTGGTGATTACCCCCCACGCCTGGACCCCTCCTGACACATGCACACACACACACACACACACACACACACACACACACACACACACACACTAGGCTCGCACTAGAGACGCACACACACACACACACACACACACACATAACTATTACAACTCTAAATGCTGCCGTTTTCTGCCACGACGCAGCTAAAATGTATTATTTTTGTTCATTGAAGCACATACAGTATTATGGGCTGAATAAGAAAATGAACACACACACACAATATGGAGCAAATTACTCCACAGAGTTAAGCTCCAGGCTTAAAAACCAACAGTGTAGAAGGTGTGTGTGTGTGTGTGTGTGTGTGTGTGTGTGTGTGTGTGTGTCTGGGTGTGTGTGTGTGTGTGTGTGTGTTGGTGAGAAACTGCACCTGTGTCTAGAGGACTGTGTATCTTGGTGTGTGTGTCCAGTCAGTTAGGGTGCTCTCTGTGTGTGTGTGTGTGTGTGGGTGTGTGTGTGTGTGGGTTGTAGGTGGCTGTGGAGGCCGGGTGGTCCCTCCTGTCGCCCTAATAGGCTTACTGGCCCCCTAATCCACACCACACCACCCCATCACATGGCTGGTCTGCTGACTAACTGCCACCACCGCCATGAGGTGTGTGTGTGTGTGTGTGTGTGTGTCTCTAATGTCTCTGTGCAGGTGTCTTCTGTGTGTGACTGTGACTGAGCGTGTGTGAGTTGGTGTCCAGTTGGGGGACTGAGTATTCCTTATTTAGTGTAATAAACACCATTGATTAGTCAATAATCCAGCTTCTTAAAGGACCAATGTGAAACATGTCAGGGTATCTATTAGCCCAAATGGAATATAATATTCATAACTCTGTTTTCTTTAGTGTATAATCACCTGAAACTAAGAACTGTTGTGTTTTTGTTAGCATAGAATGAGTCCTTCATGTCTACATATGGAGCAGATCCTCTTCACGGAGTCTGCCATGTGTCTACAGTAGCCCAGGAGGGACAAACCAAACACTGACTCTAGAGAGAGACTCATATTTTGACCTTACCTGAAGGCTGTCGTAGTTCTCCGAGTGTTAAACCGTGGTACCGCCAGCCGCCGCTTGACTTCCTGTTGCTCCTAAAGTAGTGTTATTATGGTATGGATGGCCTCTGAGCGAGGCGAATGGCACCCGGCGGCCCACGTTACCGCAGTCTTAAAAAGGGAGGAGTGAGCGGAGGGGTACTCAGTTGGTTTCAACCTGCAACCAAACCACTAGATGCTGTCCGACACGCTGTTCCTTTAAATGTGAGAAGAAGGTTTTATATCATTGTAAATGAAATATCTTTGGGATTATTGGTCACACAGTAAAAACACAAATCGCCTGAGTTCTGGGAACTCATGTTGGGGCTTTATTTTGTTATATCTTAGATTAAAAGATGAATTGGCAAAATGAAAAAATAATCCACATATATCCATATTGCCCTTTTCACAGCTGTACCTTCAATTTATCTATAGCATTAGACACTAGTATGTTTAAGTACCGGCCCCACGGGCCACCGAGCCCCTAAATGTGATAGCAACTGTATTTATTCAAGTTTCTCCACCAAAAACTGAATTTTACAAGATTACATTTCTGATAACGTTGTAATTTACCTTTGCTCAATACTCATTTCTACTGAATAGAGCATCATAATGTAACTCAATGGAACCTCCGTTAACGTTAGCAGTTAGCTTGTCTTATTTAACCGAGCAGGACTCTGCTGCCCACCGGCTGCTAACGGCTACTAGAAAGCATTAACGCCCTCATTTCAACTCCACAATATCAGCCGTTCTTCTTCCATTGCGATGCTTTTAAACCAGGCAAAGAAACGGGCAACGTCCAACTGAAGTTCAGTCGCGCTGTGCAGCGCTTCAATCGGGCATTCAGTCACCGTCATCTCATTGAGACACGCAGGCTCATTCTCAAGAGAGACCTGATACAACTTGGTGGCCACAGGGGGACAGCGGGCACAGAGTAACAGTTTGTGGCCACGGGCCATCGGGCCATCGGGCCATCGGGCCATCGGGCCATCGGGCCATGGCTAATGTCCAATCCGGATCTATTCACGTTCCTTTTCGATTAGATTAGATTGTTTATTAGCCACACGACCAAGGCCGGTGGAATTAGTTTTCAATACAGTATGTTATTCCCTGCAGACAGATGCATAAATACAAATACATAAATTGACATCAGCAGACAATCATGGTAATAATGCACACACATGCATACAGTCATACACACAGGCTCACCCTGCTCTGTTCAGCTCTTAGACCTACGGCTGGCCTCTCACCGTATCTTCTATCTGTGTGTGTGTTTTTGCTTACATGCATGTGTTTGTTAATTAACTGATTAAACCGTTGCCCCTGATGATGTGGAGCTTTGCTGCTGTGCTTGAGTCATCTTTTTCATACTGTCTCTCTCTCTCTCTGTGTGTGTGTGTGTGTGTAGCTTTAACATTTAGTCTCTTCATATTGTTTTGTCTTCTTAACTGTTTGTATCTTTGTCCTGTTTATTCTTCCGTCTCTCGTCCTTGTGTTCTTGTCTGCCCCCTGCATGCTTTGTGTGTGTGTGTGTGTGTGTGTGTGTGTGTGTGTGAGAGACATATGTTAGCAGCGTGTGTGTGTGTGTCTGTCTTTACGTTTGCATGTGTGACTTTGTATTTGTGTGTTGTTGTGAGCGAGTGTGTCTTTGTCCCACTGGTCCAGGTTGTGACCTCGGCTTTCATCTCCTTAGTCTGAGGCTCCTGCAGCCCGCTGCGCTCCGCTCCCAGCCAACAACGCAGCAGATGTCACCAGACACTGCAGCAAACACACACACAGTCATACACACACTGTCTCACACACACACACACACACACACACACACACACACACACACACACAGGCTCACGTCATGTGTACACATACAGTATATAATCTCACACCCAGACACACACATGCACATATAGATACATTTCTAGCCCAAACACACACATGCCGAGTCTGAACCGGCCCAAACAGGTTTTGTTTGGCCTCATACAGTGTGACGTCTGACCCCAAAATAAACATCAAAACACAAGTGTCACCTGGGAGACGTCCGTGTTACCTGTGTGGCCTTCACACGGCAGACCCGACAGCCTGACTTAGTGTGTGTGTTTTGACTGGAGATGTTGATGTTACAAACTGCGGATCGCACCGTGTTTTCAATATTTAGCCAAAACTTAAATGGATGATGATGCATCTCACGACTGGGTAATATCTTGTGATTGGTTGAACAGAAGAGGGGAAGACCTCCCTGCTGACAGTCGACCGTTAACAGGATTTGTTGTGTTTGTTGTGCCCTGCGAGCTCATATCCATATACTGTCTGTGTGCATCCGGATCAGTTTGTTTAATAGCATCTCTGCCAGTGGAGGAACTTTAGACTCACAGTCTAAGCACATACGACTTTTATCTCAAAACAAGAGGCAACAATAGGAGTATTAAACTAAGTAGGCTACTGTTTTAATGACATTTGAGTCACCATCTGCATGCTACCTGATACTGGGTGTTTTTAAAGGGATAGTTTGGGTGTTTTGAAGTGAGGTACTTATTCATAGTCAGTGTATTACCTACAGTAGATGACGGTCGGCACACCTCCAGTTCAGAGAAGCAGACAGGAGTACCAGCATAGGAGCAAAGCAAAGTACTGCTGTGGACGGAAAACATATGTTATACCCCTAAAAGAAAGTCCCACCTAAAATAATCAATATCACTTTAAGTGTACGCTATTTTTAGAATATTTTCAGAGGTTTACATTGCCGTAAAACAGCTCTACAGTCTATGTTTCCCACAAGGAACTAAAGCCGGTATGCTCTCGCCAAAACAACCAGACAGACAGCAGTTGACCAGAAACCCCCCGTGTTCTGCTAGCTAAAATTACAAGGTTTATCAATGAAGTCTTGTGGCTTTGGCGAGGGCTTTGGCGGCTTCAGTTCCCGAACTGAAAGGATTGTCTGACGGCAAGGTAGAACAATGAAAATATTCTAAATATAGCGTACACTTAAACTGATATTGATTAGGTGATTTATTTGAGCCTTTCTTTTAGGTGTCTAAAATCCATTTGACTGCTGCCCCCCTCCTCAGCAGTACTCTGTACGTGCTGGTACTCCTGTCTGTTTCTCTAAACTGGGGCCATGCTGACCGTCATCTACTCTAGGTAATACACTGACTGTGGAAAGGTACCTCATACAACCTCTTTTGGGCATCCTCCTAGGGTTAAGACACATACCACATAGTCTCAATGTCTGTGGTTTGATTCCAGCTGGGAACCTTTATAACATGCAATCCCCCTCTCTTTCCTGAAGTATACTGTCTGTCAACTATCAGAAGTTTAAAATGACAAAAAAGAGCTTTATTTAAAAAGGGTCAGAGACTAGATGTTAACTCAAAGGAAGCTGATTTCTGTTTCAGTATAATGATGACTGTTGTCCCGGGCCAAGCCGGTCCAGGCCCTGCAGGGTTTACCAGCTGACTGTGTACAGGCTGGTGTCACTCCTCCTGTTACTACATCCTGTCCCCAAGCTGACCCACACACTAACTCACACACACCACAAACTCATACACACATTCACCTACAAACACACATGCTGGCAGCAGCAGAGGTGTCTACCGTATCAGGTATTTAGGTGTAAAATGAGCCTTGAACAGTGAAGTGAAGAAGAGGAGGAGGAGGAGGAGGAGAGGCTGATTGAGATGCTGTTTGTTCAAGGTGTGCTCTATTCGTTGACTTGTATGTGTAAACGTCATCATGTCACTCATTGGCTTTTTCTCTTTTAAATTGTTCTGTGTGCAAAAACCTGCTGTGCAACTCCACATCCAGCGTCGACCTGCAGCGCTTCAAGATGCACATCAATACAAATGAGGTCATGAACTCATTTGTTTCTTTATGATGCCATTTTCTACTTCATGTCTCTCAATCGCTCTTAAGGCCTTTACACACCGGGGCTGTGACGAATAAACGGCACCAAAATGCAAAATACTCTTCGGCGAATATTTTGCATCAAAGCACTTCATACTGGCAGCGATCGTTCAATAAAAGGTTTGAATAGATTTGTGCAGGCAGAGGACCGACTACCGGGATCCTATTGACCCAGAGCTAAATTATTGTATAGCATAAGTTACTGTCATTTATTTTATTGAGTTTCCTTTCAGCATAATGCTCCGAGTGAATTAACCCTAACCGGTTGTGTAGTGTATATGTCTAGGGCTTTTATTGTGAAAGGTCAGATCAGAAGGAGTGCATCTGGTCTGCGCTGCCTTTGTCAAGGTTGAAAGGAGTAATAAAGGTTCAGACTACGGAGTCTCCTTGTTGTTCTACACTATAGTTTACGTTTTGAACAGGTCTGTTCTGCACAGTGGGATCGGTTGATGACTTTAAGCTCCGAAAAATCCACCTCGTTCCGAGAACAAAAATGAGGTTGCTTGTTTGCCACATAATATTTGTGTTCTGTGTGAAAGTATTCAAGATTAAAACAATATGTTTTTGTGAAGGCCTTTAGTGGCGTCCACACCCTCCGGTATCAGTCACCTCTGAGGTCGTCCTCTATCACTTCACAGCGTCACATCCTGTCCTCCTCCTCCTCCTCAGTCGGCTCTAATCACACTCTTCATCCTCTTCTCACCTTGTTTTGATGTCATGTCCTACGTGGCGATGATGGGTGGTCAAACTGTTCTGGTGGTACGACGACGAGCGGAACAGTTATTATCTCCATCTCTCCGTTATTTATTTTTCCTCTGTGCGACTTAAGATGGCTGCTCGCGATGGAGACAGGCCTGTGTGGCCCGCAAAACACTGCCCAACGCAAATCCCCCTGTTTATCCACAAGCTTGACCCGCCGGGCCTGCGTGGGCGGCCCGTTGGCTCGGCAGATACCTGCGTGTGTGTGTGTGCGTGTGTGTGTGTGTGTGTGTGTGTGTGTGTGTGTGTGTGTGTGAGTTGGTGGTGGCGAAGAACATGTGTGGAGAGGTTTGTGATGAACTCAGGTTAAACTTGTGTGTGGGGTGACTCCTTTAACATTATCTCGTCAAGATCCGCTCATAGAGGGATCGTGCAAGAGTTTGTGTTTGTGTGTGAGCATTTTAGGACGTGAACACACACACACACACACACACACACACACACACACACACACACACACACACACACACACACACAGTTACTGGCAAACTGAGGCGACTGTTCTGCTAAGTGGCAATGAATAGGGTCTTGTGATGTGCTCTGATGCCAGCGCTAAGCCAGCCACTGACAGTTAGACTGATCCCCAAACATGTCTGTGTCTCTGTTTGGGATATAAATCTGTACCAGCAGTACCGCGCCCTCAGAGGACGGGGTCAGGAACTCGAGGTGTCTCATAGTGAAGGCGTACACCCACGGGTGTTGAGGAGATGTGGCGAAGGACACACATTTCCACCGTGGTCGTATCGAGTGTTTCACTCACTTGTCAAAATGTTCTTAAAAATGTTCTTTAAGCAAAAGTGAAATGATAAAGAACATTATTACAGATAAACACAGTCTACACATCTGCATTGGATTCAGCTCCTCTGTTTTAAAGTCAAATCAGAGATTTGTTTCTAAACACATCGTAGAAAATAAGAGTTGAAAACATGAAGAGACTGAACTATAGGACTGAATTGTGGAGTTAAACAGTTTTTCTCTATTTTTGTGTTCAGGATTTTTTTGGGCAGCCCTGAAACGTCCTGAAGTCGTCCTTAGCATAACTCCTCCTCACCGTAGCCCACACCGTCGCCCGCATCGTCGCCTACACCGTCACCTACACCGCAGTCTACACCGTCGCCTACACCATTGCCTAAACCGTCGCCTACACCGTCGCCCACACCGTCGCCCACACCGTCGCCCACACCGTCGCCCACACCGTCGCCCACACCGTCGCCCACACCGTCGCCCACACCGTCGCTCACACCGTTGCCTACACCGTCGCCCACACCGTCGCTCACACCGTTGCCTACACCGTCGCCTACACCGTCGCCCACACCGTTGCCTACACCATTGCCTACACCGCAGCCTGCTATTGTTGTGGCTGTAAAATGGTGTATACTTATTTGAGCATCTCAACCCCCGCAAAAAAATTCTCTTTTCACCGTCAGGATTTGATCGATTCAGTCTGATAACATTTGAAAAGTCTAAATGAGCCACACGATTGAATTGTTTTATCCCCATTCAGGTTAGCATATATAGGGCTAAACCGGAAGAAGCCGGCTCGGCGGCCGGTGGAAGTAGCGCAGCAGTGAGATGGCCAAGAAGTGTCGTCAACCCTCACCCTCAATTGGCCGTGGTTTCGGAGCCTTCTTTAGACACGCCCCAAGCGTTTCAGAGCAGAGAATACTGCTGATTGTTTCATGATTTTGAAACCTAATTTGATATACTACTTTTCAGAACACATTTATATTTGCCTTACCCAGCCTTTGAGCAACTCGGTATGGCGACCCCTTGCCCCCCTTATAATGCTTGTTGGTTATGAGACAAGTGATCATCGACTTTGTGGCTCTTCCACAACGTGCACTCTTCAAAATGAGACGGAGCTGTTTGTGTTTTTGTGAGATGCACATAAACAGAATCGGGGGAACCTTATTGTTCTTTCATGGAAAAGGAATTTCAAAGAACAAGCGCTCACCCATGCACACACACACACACACACACTAAGGCACACCAGCTCCTTATCCAATCCCTCCACTAATTCCCCCTTGGTAGAAGGTGTTCATTGTTTCTCTTCCATTCTAATCTCTCCCTCTCCTCTTTTTAAAATCCATATTAGATTCTCTTTGAGTTGGCCACAATCAGAGGCAGTGGAGCAGAGCATCACCCTGCTAATGCTCTTTGTCTCCCCAGATTTGTCACTTAGCATGGAGAGTACACCTTTGTCATGGAGCAGGGTGGGAGAGAGGCAGACTCTCACTTGGGGCAATTGTTTCTTGTCACAGGCCATCTTAACCCCCCCATCCTCCCCCTTAAGCAAATCAGCTTTGCTCTGGATTAGAGTCCTATCATAGCTCTGTCAGATCTCAGCAGCCTGCCTGAACCAGCTAAAACAAACAGATCTTTAAACTGGAATAGAGTGGATGTGGAGATTCGGATTCCCAAAAGTCCCCGTGTTGTCTTTACCTGGAGATCATCACTTTATCTGTGAAGTATAGAGGATCACTGAGATCTTGTTGGGAGTTTTATCAACCAAACCCACGAGCTTCTTAGCATCCTCTTCTCTGTTATCTGGTAGCTAAAACAAGTATCGCGATGTATCTAGGGATGTTCTGAATACCCTCTTTTGGGCTCCGAAGCTTCGATTGTAATCAAGTCACGAGGAGTCCACGAGTGCTGTTTTTACGCCTCGTGTGGACGACGCACAAACGCCTCTCTCCACGCTCAGCGGCGGCGTTTTGAGGCTGCTGTGTCCAAACTGAGCGTCTCCTCTCCTCATCCCTCTGTGTGAGTGTAGACGTCCAGTTTGCAGGCCATCATCCCCTAAACCAGGGCTCAGCAACCTTTACTATCAAAAGAGACATTTTAGGCAAAAAAAAAAGAAAAAGAAATCTGTCTGGAGCCGCAAAACATGTGATCACTGTGATGAAGGTAACACAGTTTAGAGTCTAAGTATATAGAATATAAGTCTAATGCAGTGAGGGCCAAAGAGACAATGTACTACGGAGTATTAGGGCCACATTGAGGGAAACAACATCTGAGATTTACACAATAAAGTCAGAATATTACGAGAATAAAGTCATGTCAGGCCGCTGTCTCTGCGCATATTCACCGCCGATCCCAGCAGTGTCCAGCTGTAAGCCTGTGTGTAACGCAGCCTGTGGAGGCTTTCTTTCGGCCCAAACCTCGCATGTGTTTCACTATGACGTAAGTAACGGCGATAAGGGCTCGTGGCTCGTCTCCATGACACGACTCGGGGAGGTCTCAGCCAGACATGTCTCCGTTCTCGGCTGAGATAGACGGCATAACGCTGCAACACTCGTGTCTTTCGGTTTATTTAAAGGCGTTCACTTTTTCAGGATTCTGTTATTCTACAGTATTGTTATTTGTTATTGAAGTTTTGGTGTGTTTTATGCATGTTTGTATCCAGAGGGGTTAAAAAATCAACAAATATCTGAATACCAAAATTAAAAATGGTTTACCTACCCAACAAAAAAAATAACCGAATATTCCGGAGCAGCTCTGAATGTGTCGTTATGTTAGTTGCACGTCATTGTAACTGTCTTCCTTGATATTAAAACAGATGCTTAAATAATAATGTAGTGGTTAAAGTCAGTGTAAATGGTCAGAAGAGAGGACTCCTGGCATGTGAAGCACTTTCTAACACTATGTTCATGACTGTTCTCTGACTAGAAGTCGGTATTGTTGTTAGTTCGTAGCTGCCGGAGGTCATCTTCTTGCTTTCATGGTGACAAATTGAGCCAGATGTTGTCGGCACTTTATCAAAACGTATTTATTAAGTTTTCTGGAATAGATGTGTGTGTTTGGTGTCAGAGTGTGTACTCTAAAGTTTAGAAGAAGTTGGGTGGTCGACCGTCGTCGTCAGTCATTCTGTTCCACACACACAACCTCTCCAATGTCTTTCATGGACTCATATCTGTCCAACTTTCTACACACATGGACACCGTTTTGCTGGACAAGCAAACACACACGCCTCCTCCGCCGCTGTCCGCCACCGTCCTGATATCTGAACTGCTGCTTCATGCAGGGGGGAGTAATCAATCCCAGATACAGTAGCTCAGTGGCTGTGTGTGTGGTGATGTTATTGGCCATTTGAGGCCTCTGTGATGGCCAGAGATGGTGAAATGGTGGGAAAAGTGATGAGCAGGCACTTCACAGACCAGGGATGAACTCCTGCTATAATCCCGTCGACCTGTCTCTCTCTCTCTCTCTCTCCCCCTCCCCCCCTTGGCTCCGTCTTTCTTTCTCCATCACCCCCTCTACCTCATTTTCTCCATCCTCCCCCGTCTCTCTACTTTCCTTCCCATCAGTCTCCTTGCTATCCACCTCTCTGTCTTTCATTTTTGTCTTCTCTCCCCTTCTCTCTTTCCATTTCTTGACCACCCCCCCACCCCCTTCTTTCCTTTCTCTCTCTCTCCAGCAGAAGTGCAGAGCCAGGGCTTTTGCCTGCTGGTAATTTATTTTCCCATTAGCCCCCTGTCTGAAGTGCATGCTCTGGGTCTGAGTGTGTGTGGGGGCACCGAGGGCCACCCGAAAGAAAGACCCGGAGAGTCGGAGAGAGGAGGGCACCCTGGACACACTGATAAGACGAGAGAGAGGGAGGGAGGCGGGGAGGGAGGGACAGAAATGAAGGGAGAAAGACAGGATAGGAGATACTGCTGGTGTCCATCTCAGCACTTTTTGCTGGTTATGAATTATGATGCAGACTAATTATAAAAACTAAATGGAATTGGCAGATTTCAGTGGAACGATTACGGTTGCTGAAATGATTCGCTGATTAGTCGAGACACTTTATCAAACAGAGAGGACAAACATTTGCTGGTTCCAGCTTCTCAGTATTCAGGATTTGCTTCTTTTCATGTTTAAAGGCCCAGACACAGGACACACCGCAAAAACTACTCCGACAGACGCTAACCGACGGCCAACCGTGGGCTTGGTGTGTCAGGCCCTTAAAGGTCCTTTCACAAGCCAACATTTAGTCCGTTTGAATCAACCCCTAGTGCGGTTTGTTTGGGCTGTTGTGAACGCAGTAATCATACAACCGGTCCGTAACATGTCTCCCAAGCTGTCTCGGATGGTTTCCAAGCGAACCCTAGTGCCGATTGATTGATTGAGAACATCATCTAACCTAATGTCAGGAAGTGAACCAAAACTGTGTGGGCATTTGTTGAGATGAACATATACAGTATATCGTCAAATCATAACAGAAGTTATCTCTAAACGCTTTTCATATCGAGCAGGTGTAGACCGTACTCTATAAACGACAGGTTCACATGAGTAGGAGAGGACTGACCTGGATTTCTGATGTTTGCTCAACATCTGGGCTGAAGGAGAACATAGTAAAGGGATTTGTGTGTACAGTAGATCAGTGCCAAGTCAAAGTGACGCCCCTCAGCAAATGATTGGTTTTATTTGGTCTGCTTTAATGTGCACCGTCAAACCAAACCGGAATAAAAAGGAAATGATCAATTTCACTTGTCCAACAGACTGTGGCTTGTGAATGCGTCCTTATATAACTGTAAACTTCATTTCTTTGGGACTGTTGGTCGAACAAAACGGGGCTCTTGAACATCCTGATGGGTCTTTCACTATTTTCTGATATTCACTGAACAGTTAATCTAAAAACAGATCAACAGATTAATCGATAGTAATATTGTTAGTTGCAGCCCCAGTGTTTCCACAGGTTCTCATCCTGAAGAGGTTTTTATATCCTCATATCATCATGCTGCAAAATGGCTTTAAGGCTCTCCTGTTAATCTATTCATTCATTAAATATGTGCTCTTATAAATACGTCTTGCTTTTCCTGTAATCCCTGTCCAAGTCAACATTGCTTTTTTTGCACATTGTTTAATGGGTTTAATGTAAATGTGTGTGTCAGGTGCTCAGACAGAGCACACAGTAATGACATAAATACACATTCAAGTGAAGTGTGACCTCGTTGGGAGGCTGAGGGACGGAACGGAGGAAGGTTAGGGTGACTGTCATCCAGCCTGTTGGCTCTGTGCTGTACAGATGATAGCTTCTATATCTGGAGGTTTCATTAATGTTGTTGAACCTCTGGAATATTGCTGTTCTTCAGTGTGTTTGGCTTCCAATCCAGCGAGAGGTTAGTCCCCAATAAAACCCTCCGCTCTCCCAGTTAGGATTAGACCTTTTAAGGGCTGCTTGGTTTGTGACTCTCCTCCTTTCATCTGCTGCCATCAGAGGCAACCGAGGCAACCCTGCATTAAAGGCATTCCTCTCTCTCTCTCTCTCTCTCTCTCTCTCTCTCTCTCTCTCTCTCTCTCTCTCTCTCTCTCTCTCTCTCTCTCTCTCTCTCTCTCTCTCTCTCTCTCTCTCTCTCTCTCTCTCGCTCTCTCTCTCTCTCTCTCTCTCTCTCTCTCTCTTTCTCTCTCTTACACACAAACACACTCTTGGTTCTGTTTTCTCCGTTGCCTGATCATCAGTATGTGTGTTAACAGGACTCACTGAATATTAGCTTCAGAAGTGAGAGATATCATCTGTTAAGACATAAGCTGAACTTAATTAAATTAACTTCAGGTGAGTTTATGATCTCAATCTGTAGTTTCAAGTCTTCTTCAATACAGCATGATGTTCATTTAGTAAATGATGGTCCCATTTAGAGTCAGATAGACCATAAAGCAGGGGATGCTTTAGGGCGGGGCTACCTGGTGATTGACAGGTCGCTACCACGGCGTTGTCCATGTTTCGTCTTACTGAACTTTAACCCTTTCACAGTGTGTTTTCACCTCATTAAAGTTAATTATAACATTTTGGTTGCCTAAAAATGTCTTATTCAGCGTTCAGTTGTACTTAGCTCCGCCCTCTGGTTTCACTTCTGGTTGCAAAAAAACAAGATGGCGACGACCAAAATGACTGAATCTCGAGGACTGTCCTCTCTGTTGCAAAGTGCAGTACCATATCCAGCATATATCCAGTATATATCAATACATTTATGTTCTATTACACAGACTGGTGACGGTTATGGAAAGTTAAAGTTACATCTCCTCTCTCGTACGACTCAGAGCCTCCGGCTGCGACTGCTTCACTCAGAGCGGCTGTCGATCATGACGTCTCACCCCTTTATATAACATCAAATAACTCATTAAAACCAAACTTATCAGAAAAATGAACACGTGAACATACAGTACATCAGCGGGATAAGAACTACCTCAAATGACAGAAACCATCTTTAGGAAAAATGTAATTGACGTGTGCTTTGACTTTTTAGTTTGGCCCACGTCCCATCCGCTAACACGGAGGGGGCGGGATCGATCTATACCATCACCAATGAGTAGGGATGTCACGAGAACCGATACTTCGGTACCAAGTCCATGCCAAAATTCTAAAAACGTGACGGTGCTCTTTTTCTACAGTACCGACGGTACCGTACAATGCCTGCAGGGTCCCAAATTAACACCCGCCAAGCATCAAATGCGCCTGCTTCTGTCCTCCGCTCTCTGTGTCGGAGTTTGACACACGCACAACTTTGCCATGCAGCAGCGAGATCCAGAGATCCAGAGATCCTCTATGTTGGAGAAGAGGATTCACTCGTGGGGGAAAAACTGAACTGAACAAACTGAATTTCTCTCTTTTGTTGCTTATTGCTAAATCTCTGAAAAGTGGTGTTTTTTTTATTGAACTCTGGACTCTGTATTTCCGGTGAATGTTATTGGTACATGCATTTGATTATCTCTTTTACACTGAACTCCCCAGATCCTCTTAGTTTGAACCAATCCAACAGCATCCAATCAGGTTTCAGGAGAAAACCATGAACGTTGTGTTACTGAGCACCAGATGGATCCAGTTACTCTGCTGTTAAAATCACGTTACAGTTGATGAAGAGCTCATATGACCTGTTTAGGACTCCAGACCTGAGTTGGGACTTGAGACTTACTAAACAATGACTTGGTCCCACCTCTGCTATACCCGGTGAGATGTCACCATGTCAGTGAATTTAAACTACTGCAATCTGAGGATGCATAAAGACACACGTACACATTACATGATAGGATTTATTGTTTTGTTTTGTTTTTTTACCATGGTATTGAATTTGGTATGGAGAATGGTGTAAATTCATTGGTGTTGGTATCGACGACTAGATTTCTGGTATCGTGACATGCCTACCAACGAGTCCTCTTCTCTTGTCCCGTGAGTTGAAAGCCTGTACTGATCGTTCCTGTACCTGGCAGTAGGTGAACGTCAGTCCGTCCCGTATCCAGTTTCTTTCTACAGAAAGGACTCGGTGTCATTCTAAACCGTATTCAGCCAGAACTGCAGAACACACTGTGCTCTAATCTGCCGTCCTCTCCCTTTAAAACAAGACTAATCCTGCTCTTGTTGTGGCTAATCTTCTCTCTTCACTCTCTCACTTCTCTCACTTTCCCTCCACTGTTTGTCAACCTTGTCGTTTTTTGTTGTTCAGACCCCCCCCCCACCCCGGGGACGAGGTGGTGGTCGGCCAAAGATGTTCCCATTTTGGGGGGTTTAAGTTAAAACTGATCCACACGGTGGTTTCTAGTGAAGAGAAATCCTGTGGTCCTTTTTCCTACTAGTGTGTGTGTGTGTGTGTGTGTGTGTGTGTGTGTGTGTGTGTGTGTGTGTGTGTGTCCATGTGACAATACACATGAAAGCCATTTGCACAGTTCATTCCATTATTAAGACCATTGTTATTGTAATTCACATAACCACAGTGATAGGACCGCACGCCTTTTATGTTCATTGTTGCCTTTAAAAATACACACTGCTCGGGGAGAAAAATAAATCCTCACATATAATAGTAGCAGATGAATAAATTGGTCTTAATCTGAGTGTGTGTGTGTGTGTGTGTGTGTGTGTGTGTGTGTGTGTGTGTGTATAACGTCTATAGTGCCGTATTCATAGGTGGTATGTAAAAAGGCTAACCCTTATCAGTTATCAGGGGAGGCCAAATTGACACAGAGGAATCACTCCATTGTGTGCGGATTCAAAGAGAGATGTGAGCACATTGGATGTCTCCATTTCCAATAACTGTGACCTTGAGGCGAGAGGAATAGCACTGTGCACCCCCACACACACACACCCCCACACCTCCAATCTGCTGACTGCTGAATTCAAGCAGCTGATTTTGGGCGTCGGGGCGGAGGGCTAATCGGTGCTACCTCAGGGTTATTCTATAGGCTAAATTGAGTTTGGCTTTTATTTTTTTCTGATCTGTGTGAATACAAATTACAGCGGCCTGTGTACGCCTCGGTGAGGAGGGGAAGATTTGATGCCCCGCTGTCCGTACTTTCTGCTTTAAGGTGGAGGTTTTGTTAACGAGAAAGGAAGAAGAGATAGAAGGAAATAAAACCGTCAAATGTGGCATCATTTCTGATCCATCTACCGCAAAGAACTGTTCATTCATTCATTTTCATTTAGCCTTTGTATTCCTTGTGGAACATACAGGCCATTGATGAGTAGTTTCCACCCTTGTCTGTCTTGGGCCTTCTTCTCCAGCTGTTTCCACGTCAGTCCCTTCTTTTTGAGCTCTTGTTCCGTGCTCCTTCTCCAGATGTTTCTGGGTCTTCCTCTCACCTGTTTGCTCCACTTTCTCCTTTTTAGCTGTACTTCTACTGTCTCTTTTACAAAGATCCCCGTGTACGTGTGGACTAGTTCTGAGTGTAGCTGACCTCAGGTTGTCCTGTTTTCATCCTGTTTAGGATTGTTTTGTTTTGTAGCAGCAGGCTTAAGTCAGATAATCATCGGCTTGACGTGGAACCGGTGATTCATCACTTATTATCATCGCTGTGATACCAGAGCCGTGTTTTTAATCTTCTATCTTCCTCAACAGTATACTAAACATCACCATACACTCACTTCAGTTATTGACTTATTGGTTGAACCACACAGCGATGGAACAGAACGAGAACGTCGTCACAAACGGTCAAAATCAAAATCAATATTTGCAAGTTTGCAGTTCTCAGGTCAGTCTATGAATGTGTAATGTTGAATATGGAACATCGAGCATTAAAATTAGAAAGCAGTTGACTGGTGACGTGTGTTAAAAAGCCATTAGCTGATTGGTGTGTTCTTCTTTCTGTTCATCATGAGCTCACACTGCTGAATCATGTGTGTTGGTGTGTCGGACCAGATCTCTACACAAAGAAGACGGCTCCTTTTAGCACTCAGCCTAATTAATCCATCTCTCAGTGACAAAGGGATTCCTACCCCTCCTTCCTCCTCCGACCCGTCCCATTGGCATTTTGGGGCAGAGGGATTCAGCAGGACCCCCGGGCACCCCGCCTGCCCTGACCCCTGCCCCCCCACCAGGGGAGCATCTGTGGATCGATCCGGGGCCAGCTGGCACCGGGGGAGACAGGCAGGACTGGTACTCCGACACAAACACACCCCTCTTCAATGAAATGAACCCCCCTCCAGTGTATTCTGGCTTCTCTATGATATTTCATCTCTATTTGAGTCATTAGACACTCTGAAGTTAAAACAAGAAGGTTGTTGGTAAAATGTGAATATGACGTCTGACTATAGTAGAAGCTGCAGGTCAAAGGTCATCCTCCAAGCTGCAGGTGAACTCATGATTGTTTGAGTCTGAACAGCAAACTGATAAATCTGTATCTGTCAGTTTGTCTTTCTAGTTAGTTAGCTAGTTAGTTAGGTGTAGTTAGATAGCACAACTTGTTGCATTAGCTAACTGAGGGAGTTCTTTTTTAGTTTAGTTATTTTCACCATGGCATGTGTGTGTGTGTGTGTGTGAGGTGAACGGGTGAAATCGCCGCATTAGATTACACGAAATCCCACCGTCAGAATTAACTCTCACTCGCTCTCTTCTTTACCGTCTCCTCCTGCTGGAGATAAATGAACAGAAAGCAGGTGATACCGGAGGTTTGCTGGCCTCTAACAGGTCCGGACGACGTGAGCACAACTTTCAGCCCAACAGAAAACAAGAGGAAAAGTCCCGTTAGAGAAATAAACGAATCTCAGTGCAGCCCGGTGTCGGTGTCGGTGTCGGTGTCGGTGTCGGTGTCGGTGTCGGTGTCGGTGCTGGAGCTGAGGTGAGAGCGGCCGGTGCTCGTGGACGATGAACCTCCAAAATGTCTCCAGACTCCATTTCAAACAGCAAACTTCAGCAACATGTCTATCCCAAACCCCCGGGAAGACCCCGGGTCGTCGATCTCAACTTTCGTAGTGGCCAAACGGCGGTACTACAACTTCCGTGTCTGTAACGTGATGCCATCGGGCCCAAAAAGACTTGTTCCCATAGACTTCCATTGGGAAAGAGACGTCTGTAACTCAGAGGATCATTTATTTTGAGGTGAATCAACTCCCCAGTATGAACACTCTAATAGTCCTGATTTAAATCATTAAAACACACTAACAGCTGAATCCAGAGTTATTTCCCTTCCTCTGTTCATGTGAATGAGACCCAGACCGAGGCTGGAGCGCCAAGCCGTGACGACGGCGTGATGTTGGGACCCTGTGACCGAGTCATGTGACCGAGTCATGTGACCGAGCGGACGCTACTGCTCCTGTTCCATGTAGCCCAAAGATCCGGGTACTTTTCCAAGCAGAAGTCGAGCCAATAAGGCTTCATGCTCCACTGAGACACTCTCATAGGAATGAACGGAGCCCCGCCTCCAACGCTGGATCCAGTTCTCTTTATACATCCAAGGTTAAACCCTAAACCCCAAGACCCATGTCCGCCAGTGACCTAGACTCCTCTCCATAGGCCTTGCCAAAAATCAGGTAGTAACCAACCAAATGGAAACATAACCGCCTCTTACAACACCTTTACAGAAACAACCTCTGATGTGATCATGGTCTCTCACTAGTGAGTCAGAATTTTAAAGAACATAATTACGACTTTTGGTAATTTGGGGCTTTTAAATGAATCAAGCAGGGCAGAGAAACTGTAGGCAGGTTTCAGGTTTGACTCTCGCTCGTATTATGTCCTGTCACATGTGGCCTCCTGGTTTGTGTGAGTCTGGTTCAACGCTGTAAGTCAGAGCTAACCGGTGGTCTGAACTGATGCTCTGCAGTAGCACTGAGATGCAGCTAGGGGGCAGCATACAGCCATCACCCCTCCCTCCTTCTCTCTATCCTGTCGCTCTTTCCCTGCCCTTCTTTCTCTTTATCCCCCGCTGTGCCTCCTCTACACACACACACACACACACACACACACACACACACACACACACACACAGGTGTTTAGTGTTTCTCTGGGCTCAGAGAGAGAGAGAGAGAGCATATTGATAGTCCTATCCTCTCTGTAATAAATTAAACTTCTGTATTGTCCTTCCCTTTCATTTTACACATTGTCACAACCTCCCATTCACCCTAATCCCAGCTACCCCCCACCCCTCCCACACACACACACATGCACACACACACACACACATTGATTGACAAGCAGCATCCGGGGAAATAGAGCACATTTCCATTGTTTGCTGTCCCTACTCAAATCTGTTGAAACGGTTATTCCATTCTTGCACCGGGGTATTTGCATATCCTTAAGTATTTCCTATTTTCAAGATCCCTCCCCCCCCCTTCTCCTCCCCAGCCTCCTTTTTGCTAAATCCCCTCTTCTTAAGTGTTTGGTGCATTTAGCAAATTCATTCATAACGTATCTACATGCGCTATTAGCTTAGTATAATAGCCAGGGTGTAATCTGCAGAAAGATATGGAGGTGGAGAGTTTTCTTCTCCTGATGGGCTGCTCTTTGGACAAGCTGGTGGTGGTGGGGGGGGCGATGGGACGTCATTATGTTCCCCAGCTAACCCAGCTAAAGCGACAAGGCTCAAATGTCAGCACGAAATGTCAAGTGGCCTCGCTAGTCAATCGCTCGGTTCCTTCTGTAGTGTTTTTATTATTTAATTATTGGTCTGAGCGAGGTGGGAGAGATGGAGAGAGATGGAGAGAGATGGAAGGATAGGAGGGTCAGATGAGATGTACGGCGGAGGGGGGATGAAAGGATGGAGAGGCAGGCAGACAGATTCTGATCGTCTTCGCCAGAACAATTTTAGGTTTTATGTCTCGTCCAAATGCTACTCGGAAAGTAGCTCTTGAGAACAGAATCTCCTCGGCTGGTCTGAGATTCACACTGTCGAGACTGCTGTTGACCCCACGGGCCAACTGCGTGAGCTCTTCAGCCCGTAATGCTCACTAAAGAGAAGGAAAGCCAGCGTTGAATAGATACTTTGAATTAGTTATCAATCAGTTAATCAATCAGGTAATCTACTGGTTGTTTTTAAGGCATCATATTGATGGAAAATTGAGTGTAGTGTTGACTGCTGTCATACGAACTGCATCATGAGAAAGTGCAAACAAGTTAAGAAACAAATATGCATAAATATATAGAATTATATTTAGAAAAGCACGGACAAAAACAGAAAACATAAGCAAATGCACGGCACGCACATGGCACGCTTTAGTCGCACCGAGCGTGAAAACAAACACAAGACTTTCAACCAGGAGACCGCTGTCACAGGCTGTCTGTCCCGTGTGAAACTAAACTGGTAACGTTGACTTATTTTGTCACGTCAGTTGTTAGTTACGTGACTCTTTAGTGTCTTTTGTCCTGTGAGTCACGTGAGTCACTAGTCAGTGAAGTTAACCACGACCGTTTCCTAACCCTAACTAAGTGGTTGTGTTGCTTAAACCTAATCGGACGTTTATTTTGAAAGGACACTATGCATATAATGAGCGTATATTAACACGCCGTCCCGGGTCCGTCTAAAAGTAACACGAGGGGGGAACCCCGTGCCGAGGAGCGCTGATCAAACGGCGGTATTTGATGAGTTGGGAGTGAGAATGTGTTGAAATATATTCAGTTTGATATGATATTAGCAGAGAAAAGCAGAAAATCTCCATATTTGAGAGGCTGAAAACGACATTTACAGTCTTTTTATTATGTTGTGATCACGCTATTAATCACAGGTTGTGGTTCTCAGTGATTTAAGGAGCAGAATTGGCTGCTATCTCTGTTCGTTGTGTCGCCTCTTGACTATTTTCACCCACAGTAAGTTCAATTTATTCATAGTTTGAATGTAGCACACATGCCAGCATTGATTTAATGATTATGAAAAGGGAGAATTGAAGCCACAGTGTTGGCTCGCCCACAGATTTCTAGACCCTATTTGGAGCTTACATAGTTTCTCACTATATTACCGATGGCTTTACCGCTCTGTACTGATACCAACTCTCTGTGTGTGTGTGTGTGTGTGTGTGTGTGTGTGTGTGTGTGTGTGTGTGTGTGTGTGTGTGTGTGTGTGTGTGTGTGTGTGTGTGAATACCCTGCGGTCCTCAGCGATAAGGCTGAGATTGAGTTTTCCCCACAGAGCAAAGACCTCTCTGTGTGTGTGTGTGTGTGTGTGTGTGTGTGTGAAGACATCAGGAAACAGGCGATGTTAAGAGCTTGTATCGCTTTATCTACCGTACACGCCACGCCACGCCAGCGTGTACGTGTATATGTATATGTGCTCTCGAACCGGTGTTGTGTGAAAGAGAGCTAGCTGCTCCGCTTTGTTCGGCATTGTGCGCACGAGAGGATGAATCCTCGGGGCTCTATTCACAGCTCAGACAAGAAGGTCTTTTTCTGTGGTATAATAACACCAGCGTGTGTGTGTGTGTGTGTAGGTGTGTGTGTGTGTGTGTGTGTGTGTACAGTTACATGTGCTGCTTTTAGACGTCTAAACAGCCGAATGCCTGCTGCTCTTATTCCACAACACGGTCTGTGAAGGGACAGCAGCGTCTGATCCTGAACTCGTATCAGTTAACCAGGAGAACGTGGCCGTTTCCTCCATCACTGAAACAGAAAAGAGGGACGTGGTATGTGCGTGGTATCAACACAGCGAGGAGGTGAACCGGTCTGCTGTTCTCTGACAGCGTGGTGCTTCCGTCCGCCGGACAAAACCCATCAGAGAGGAGGGGGGGCAGACAAAAGGCTGGAGCATCCCCAACTGTTTAGTTTCCATATCTAGCAGTCAGTGACAAGGCTTTCCGGCAGTTCTTATTTTCCACACACTGTGAGCGTACACACACACACACACACACACACACACACACGCTGTCACTGATTCTATAACTCTTATCACCTGGTCTGTGGCATATTCCCAAATTTCCAATTTGACTGCTAGCCCCCTGGCCCAGAGCACATCTCTGAGGCTTCAGCTTGGACCTTTAGATAGGAAATATCAGGAAGGATTTCACAACTGAATTCACAATGAGGAACGCAGGAGGGCTACATGTTGTAGCTCGTTCTGGATCGAGCAGTGACCAAATACACTGTTATTTATCTGGATGTTGTTATCACCTGTCATTAGGAATGATTAAAGTCTTAGAATTAATTAGGGATGCAGCAGTTTGGCCTGATCCTGATGTTTAAAACTAAACTTTGTGGTCATGCCGTAGTCTTACAAACTATTGGACGGAGATCTTTCACACTTTATCTCAGGTGTTAAACGTCAAATTAGAACCAAACCCTCTGGTTGCTCTGTTCGGGGTCAGCGGAAGTGAGATGCAATTAACTGCAGAAAAACAATGTACCTTATCCTTTGCTTCCCTTCTAGCTCGGCGAGCAATCCTGCTCAGGTGGAAGGGCGCTGCCCTTCCCGCTCACACACAATGGTTGGCGGACATCATGTCTTGATTAAAGCTTGAGAAAATCAGATTCTCGCTTCAATATTCACATGGGAAATACCTGCATGGGGCCCTTTTGTAGATACATTTCAGACACTGTAAATACTTGATTACTAAGTGCAGCTTGACTCCATCACACAGTATTCAATCATTCATCGCAAGTCATTGGCGTGACAGTTAGCTTTCCATATGGCGTGCTGGCAGTGACTGGGGAGGGATTGTTTTATTGTTAATATACATCCTTTGTTTTGACTTGTTTATTTGTTGGCATTGGTGCCAGCTGCTAATAATGTATACTCATACCTGTCATTCTTCTTTGGTTACCGAACAGCGCTGTACTTTTGATATATACTGCAAAAAAACCCAATAAAAAGATCTTGATTTAAAAAAAAAAAAAAAAAAAAATGTGGCCAATAACCGATACTGATGTTTTTGTTGTCATTGATTTTGTTATTTCTTCCCACTTTGGTGCCAGGGAAACAAAGATCTCTTCATTATTAAAATAAAAACTGTCTTCACTTTTATGAAACAAGCTTTACAATAACCTTCTCTCACATGAAAAACAACGTCTTCAGCAGCCCCTTGGCCTGTATACAGCTACCTACTCAGTGAGAGGAAGTTATTACCGAGCCCAACAGATTGTTTTGTGAAACATTAATTAAATGTAATTTAATCAGCAGCCAAAGACACAACATTTAGCCGGCACAAAATGAATGCAACACAACACATAAACATCGGCCACTGCCGTCTGTGAATGTCATCTTATTCGCCGATAGGCCAATTGCAGTCAACAAGGCGGAAATCGTCCGATACCGATGTTTGGACGATAAATCGGTGCATTCCTAGAATGAATCATACATCCGTACTTTAATGAACCTTAAATACTTGTTGAGGTAAAACAGTGAACAAAAAATGAAACAAAAAGCGATTAGGTCAGAATCTCCTCACATTAAATTAAAAATACCTCTCTGCTGCCTTTTCTTCTTGTTTTCCATTTGATCCCCTGCAGTGTCCGTTGAGTAATATGGGCCTATATTCATCTGAATGTGCTTCATCTCTCTCTCCAGGAGTCTCCGTCAGGACGGAGGAAGGCCTTGGCCACCAGCAGTATAAACATGAAACAGTACGCCAGTCCGATGCCCACGCAGACGGACGTCAAACTCAAGTTCAAGCCGCTGTCCAAGAAGGTGGTGTCGGCCACGCTGCAGTTCTCCCTCTCCTGCATCTTCCTCCGTGAGGGAAAGGCCACGTAAGTCTTCTCATGGAACGCCTTTTCCTTCGCCAATTCTGATTCTTCCACTAGACCTAGAAGGGTGGACACATCACTGACAGAGCCTCTAGATCAGGGGAACAGTGACTGTCAGTGATTCGGCTGTTTGTATACATAAATACAGAGTCCTCCCCCGTTGCTCTTACTGTACCAGTCTTTGCTTCGGTCCAGGCGGTGGATTGTGCGGCCTGCTAGCTGCACAGCAGCGTCGGGTATCAGCGGGTGAAGCCAGGTCTCCGTTATTCACATCACCCAGCAGTCCCTGACAGACTTGTTAGCTGCCATCTGCAGCTCCAATTCATCCATTTTGTGAACGATGGATCTGGCGTTAGAGAGAAAGGTGCTTGGTAGCGGAGGTTTGTGTGGATGCTTCTTTAGCCTAGTCAGCAGCCCCGTTTGTGCTTCCTCTCTCGGAGCCGATAACAATCCGCGTAGACCCCAGTGATCTGGAGATGTCCGCCGGTATGTTGCGCGTCCTTTGAAAGACGCTTGTAACGGCGGTACTGTGCTGTAATCCCACGTTGATTAAGTCTCGACGACTACACACATACTTTGCCTGACAAAACTCGACAAGCAAATCCAGCATGCACACAAAAAAGCACCAAACTAGGAAGCGAAGAGCTGCTGCACTGAAGCGCACCGCTAACTTGAAACTACCAGCAACTGCAACGTACACTGGAGCACGGTTCTACGATCTGAGCTGGAAAGGCAGATCGTAGAGACATTTTAATCGTTAACGATCTAATATCGTCATATCGCACACCCCTAGCGTCAACCGTGATTAACAGCATGATTACGATTATATACTGACACCCCCCCAGATGCAAGGTACAATACCGGTACCCACGCTGTAACTCTCTCAAAGGGCTTCTAGTAACTTCACCAGACTGACAGAAGCTTCTCATGTCTGGTTAGCTCAGACGTTGCTCCCTCACTCCTCTGTGGCACTTTTTAAATCTGTTAGGGTTGAGGGTATTGTTCCCGTTTTAAAGAAGCCGCTCTTTCAGCTCTTTTTCATGTCACTTCTAAGTGACGTTTTATAAATGCTAATATTGAGCGTACAAGTTTTGATTGAAAGTCTTTTAGAAATGAACCAGACGTGCTGTCCTCCGCTCTGTGAGGAATCCCATCAAGCTAATCTGTCTGGGTGTTTGTATTACTCTACTGAATCTATACCCTTATAATACAAATGTATAAGAATACACACACACACATAATGTATGTACACACATCTCACACATCCATCTGTATTCTTTGATTGCACAAAGTTTAATTTACATCCACACTCGTCTCATTCATTCTCACATCTTTGATATCACCAACTTTCATTTGAGGACTCCGACTCTCCATCGCCGTGTTTGTTATTCATTCTAATTTGATAGCAGCAACTTTCATTTAAAGACAGGCGCCGACACACACACACACACACACACACACACACACACACACACTGAGGGAGAGCAGAGCAACAAGGCCTTTGTTGTGGCGCGGGCGGCGGGTCGATGGCGCGTAACCCTTGTTAACCCTTCGGGGAATGATGTCGACCACACACAAACAAACTCAATCACACCAGTTCAAATGAGCCTCTGGGCCCGGGAAACACCAAACACACAGAACAGAGAGGAGAATACATTGATTATGATGGAGGGACTGAGGGGGGAGGACACAAGGAGACGACATTAAACACTGAAGGAATACTGTAGAAGTTGATGCGTCTGTGAATGAAGTGTTGGTTAGGGAGAATAAGAGACAACGGATGGGTGGATGGGAAAGAGTGAGAACGGAGAGGTGGAGAGACAGAAGTAGAGGTGGAGACAGAAAGAGAAGGATGGTGAAGGATGATGATGCTGATGTTCCTGATGTGATCTAGCTGTAGGTAGCTGGGTTGAATTATGTGTGTTCCTTCTTCTTCTAGCTGATGCGTTTTTATTTATTCATCCCTCCATTTATGCATTATATTTTCTCTCTTTTCATCACTAGGAACGGGGCAAAAAATCGATACAGCATAGTATCGCGATATTTCGCGTAGCAATATTAATATCAAGTATCGAGCTTTTATTATGTAAACTATTAACCTCTTAACAAACGGCCGCTATTCTGTCTTTCAGAGGTTGTAGCGGCTCAGTGTTAAAGTTAGAGTGAAGATACTGGTATCATAGTAAACTAGAGAACCTGATGAATCCATCGGTACCAACCATGTCAGACCAGCTGGTCATGAAGGAGGTTAAATAACGCTCCAAACTAGTGCTACATTTTGGCGAGGAAAAACTGACATGTCCATTTTCAAAAGGGTCCCTCGACCTCTGACCTCCAGATGTGTGAAAACTCTGAGATGAACCGAGTGAAAACTGTATCTTATTAGATAAAACAGATGTTGACAAACGGCATAATTTGCATTTGAAAAAATTTAATAAATTGCAATATATCTTATTTAGGGCTGTCAAAGATAATATAATAATAACACGTTAACGCAAAACCGCTTTAATGCCACTAATTTCTTTAATGCAATCGATCTTTCGGAGGTTGTAGCGGCTCAGTTTTAAAGCTAGAGTGAAGATACTAGCATCATAGTAAACTCTAAAACCTGATGAATCCATCGGTACCAACCATGTCAGACCAGCTGGTCATCACTGCCAAAGACATCAAGAGCTCCCAGCAAGCATGCTGATGCTGCAGGAACCAACGCACGGGCATCGATCGCAGGGACGTCCCACACCAATACACATGGACGTACTGAGGAGAGATGCTGGACAGTGCTGGCTTTCCGATAGTTGTATTATCACTCTTTCCATCCACCACTATTGGTTTTGTGTTATCAGTCCTACTTGTATTAGTTATTACAGCTGCTAGACTGCTATTGTGGCTGCTTCTATATCTCTCTCTCTCTATCTCTCTCTCTCTCTCTCTCTATCTATCTGTCCCCCCAGCCGGTCTCGGCAGATGGCCGCCCGCCCTGCGCCCGGTTCTGCTCCAGGTTTCTTCCCAGTAATCGGGGAGTTGTTCCTGGCCACAGTGCGCTTGGTGGATCCTGTTGGGTCTCAAAACTATGGTGTACGGTCATAGACCTGCTCTATATATAAAGCGTCTTGAGATAACTTCTGTTGTGATTTGACGCTATACAAAAATAAATTGATTTGATTTGATGAAGGAGGTTAAATAACGTTCCAAACTGACCCTAAATGTTGGAGAGGATAAACTGTCATGTCCATGTCCAAAGGGGTCCCTTGACCTCTGACCTCCAGATCAGTGAATGTAAATGGGTTCTATGGGTACCCACGAGTCTCCCCTTTACAGACATGCCCACTTTATGATCATCACATGCAGTTTGGGGCAAGTCATAGTCAAGTCAGCACACTGACACACTGACAGCTGTTGTTGCCTGTTGGGCTGCAGTTTGCCATGTTATGATTGGATCATATTGTTTTATGCTAAATGCAGTACCTGTGAGGGTTTCTGGATCAATATCTGTCATTGTTTTGTGTTGTTAATTGATTTATAATAATAAATATATACACACATTTACATAAAGCAGCATATTAGTCCACTCCCATGTTGATAAGAGGATTAAATACTGGACTAATCTCCCTTTAAGGTGCATTTAGAACAGATACAACATGTGTAATTAATCTGCATTAATCATGAGATTAATCTCAATTAGATATTTGAATTGATTGACAGCTCTAATATTATTGCAATACTCAGCATATTGCAAAATGTTTAAAACTGCAGTAAGATGGTATCGTGACTTAAGTATCGTGGTAATATGGTGTCATGGTGCCTCTGGTGATTCCCACCTCTAGTCATCACCATAGACATGTCTGTGTTTTGAAACCATTAGATGTGTATTATACTGTATGTATAACGTGAACACACGTTTCTGTCTGTGTCGGGTGTGTATTTTCATGGTCCAGCGATGAGGACATGCAGAGCCTGGCCAGCCTGATGAGCATGAAGCAGGCCGACATCGGCAACCTGGACGACTTTGAGGAGGAGAACGAGGAGGACGAGGAGAACAGGGTTAACCAGGAGGAGAAGGCTGCCAAGATCACAGGTGAGAACTGACACAGAACCCCTTTTATATATATATATATATATATATATGGTTTTATATGAGCTGAAATACAATCAGCTGGAATCATCCAACAGACATGAGCACAGTATTATGTTTACTACCGGTTTCCAGTGATCACTCTTTTCCTCTGCTGTCGGTCAAAGCTCCGTTAATGGTAAGTCGTTCTTCTATGCCAGCTATTGTGGCAGGTAGCAAATCAACATGACATGTAAAATGCTCTAAATGTCAATCTTATCTTCCTAAACTGATAACGTGGTGGATAAAACCTCCAGTATAACGATAAGGACCAAGGCTTCAGCGGGGCATCAACTCTGCTTCCTTCTTGATTTCGTTTGTTTTCTGCGTCTGTAAGTGTGCATGCTTGCATACATCAGATTATAAATTCATGAGTTTCATTGACAGTGTTTTGTCTTATTGCTTAAGCTTTCCCACCCCACCCCCCATTACTCCGTGTTCCTTGCTTTCCTCCTGTGTTGGTGGACTCGTCGACCGTATGGCTTCCATACATCCAGTCCATGTTGAGGATTCATTGTGCGGTCTTATGTCTGGGCCCCGGTGCTTCCTGCTTCCTGCTTTGCTTAATCCAACTTTTTCTTCATGTTAAGCTTCATGCTTTCCCTCCTTTCTTTTCCCTTCCCTGCTCTTTGTCTCATTTATATGTATATGCATTGAGCGCCTACAGCGATGCTTCACTAGCGTGCTTCTCTGAAACAAAGGCCTGAATCAAGCTGCCAAAACTCCCCACTATCACACACACCCCCCCCCCCCCCTGGATGCTGTTACCTTCCCAACAAGCAGGCAGCACTAACACCAGACTAACCAACCGCAAACACATGTTCTCTTTTTATCTCTTACTTACAGTATGTAAATACTGAAGAGAGAATATATTACACCTAAACAGGATGTATTATACATCTTCATGAATATATATGTTGTGGGTGTATTGGTTGTGAATTTGTGTGTGTGAGTGTTAGATGTGCTACCTACCAAGGGAACCAGCTATGAAAGCTTATTGAATAACCTTTACCTGTTAGTGTGTACACACTATCGAGTCAGTACAGTGTTTCAAAGACAGCAGGTTACGGTGAGGAAACTTGACAACACCTGTGTTACTGATTACACCAGACATTTTACAAGAAGAGATGGAGCTGAATATATGTAGAGCGCTTCATTTGATCTTTAAGTGGATGGTCTCTCTGGTCGAGCTTTCGCTGCGAAGCCGCAGGTTTCCAGCTGATGCCGCTACGCCGAGAACACCAGCTGAGCAGACCCTTTCATTTTCAGTTTATATTAGCATCTATCGTCCGACTATATATTGATAACACACTTAGTAGGCTTATTTTACAAATAAGAGGAGTTTTTAATGTGATGAACGCAGGGTCTGAAATCATCAGGACATCCGCCACTTTTGCAGGCAGGGAAAACGGCAGTGATGGGAATAGAGAACCGGTTCCTGGTTGTCTAAGTTCTCGGCATCTCATGCCTCCGTGTCTATCGATTCCTCTTATTGATGCTTTCAGACAGTTACGCTGCACAATGACGCAGACGCACGCTGTATCATGTTTCAGTTAGTTTTGGACCGGAGCCATGGAGGAGAGAAAAGAAGTGCTCAACAGCATGATGCTACTAAACCTGAGGGGGAGCACCCTATTTGTCCCTGATAAAGAGACACTGAGAACAACAAACCTGTGTTTGAATCATCAGGAGGAGAGTTAGTAACGTTAGCTGTTAGCAGCCGTTAGCAGCTCAGTCCTGACTGGATAAATAACGGAGCTACTAACGTTAACGGAGGTGCCATTGAGTTATTATTATGAGGCGTTCAAAGTCTGCTCAGAAAAAATAACTATTGGGTGACGGTAAATTACAACGTTATCATGATGCGTTCAAATGTAATCTCGTAAAATTACGTTTTTGGTGAGAAACTTGAATAAATCCAGTTGTTAGAAGATGTTTTCACATTAATATAAAATAGATATTAGAGAGTATTATGACCTGTTTAACTTCATAACAACTTACCAAGATTTTATTTTATTCAAAGCAAATATTTAAATAATCATAATCATTTGAATTGTGTGTTTTTATGCAAATAACCTCTATAGAGGACAATAACAAAGAACAGTACCCTCCCTCCACAGTGTGTTTCAAACACTGTAATTTACCACGTATATAACGTTTTCTGTGTTAAATATATCGAACATTGAATGACATCAGATCTAAAATGTTATTCCTTCATTTAGCGCAGAGATTTCAAAAGTGGCAGAAAACATTTCTGAGTGACAGACAACAAAAAATACTTGTCTGGAAAAAGTTAATTTCAGCCTCTGGATGAACGAGTACGCTCATACGTGAAAAATAACTAAATAGGTTTTATTTAAATTTTAAAAAAGCACGGTGGGGGCGGCGGGCCTGTTATGTAATCGGTGTATCCCCGAACATCGTGTAACAAGGACTACCGTGGGAAGCCTAGCGTGCAGTTTGAAATACAGTATTTACATTCGTATCAATGTACACAAGTATCAGTTTATGTATTTGGAGATAAACTGTCGATCAAGTTCTTCTTTCCAAGCTACTTAGCATAACATAAACCACACTCTGAAATAGATTTACTCTTTTTACATTGATGATCTGTACATTGATGTGTTATTGTGTGTGTGTGTGTGTGTGTGTGTGTGTGTGTGTGTGTGTGTGTATTTCTTGACGGGATGTGTTATTTTGCCTTGTTCACTGCTATTCTTCCTTCCTCCCTTCCTGTATGGCCTTGTCGTTTACAGAGATAGTAAACCAGTTGAATGCCCTCAGCTGCTTAGATGATGATGATGATGATGATGATGATGGTGTCCTTAAGCGAGCACGCAAAGCAACCGCTAAGCCTGCCGCATCCTCCCAAGGTCTTTTTTCACCTTTCTTTCCCCTTCCTCTCCTCCTGACTCCTCTGTCCTCGTTGTGTCTCCTCTACACCGTGTCACCGTCCATCTCCACCATTTCTGTCCGTAGATTTATTTCTCTTACTCCTTTCTTTTCCAGCTTTCCTCTCTTTTAGTTTCTCTCTCTCTCTTTGACTCTAACGTCCCATCCCCCCCCCCCACCCGATCCTCCTCCACATTGGTATTGTGATCGTGATGTGGTTACGTGGTCTTCCGGTTGATCTCGGTCCGTGTGGTGATGTGCTGTACCGGGTGTTGTTGTGAACACATCAGTTGGTTTTCATCCTTTTGGTTCCTTATGCTTTGTGTTTTTGACGGTGTTGTCCTCCCTGTTCTTTTACTGCACTTGGTAGTGAACCAGAGTAAACAAACTGTTCTTACACTAAAACACATCTTCTCAGGAAGACAGAAACTGTTTTGATTTGTTTTGTAATTGGAATGAAGTGTATTCGTTTTCAAATGAAGTGTGTGTTGGATCTGTGGTTTTCTCTCGGGGCCTCGACATGGTGAGCAATTCACAGCGACAAAGTAATCCGTTGCTAAGTTAGATGTAGTCAGGTTGAGTTAGTGCAGAGGTCAGAGGTCAGCAGCCTGCGTCTCTTCAGCTCCTCTCCAGTGGCTCCCTGTGGATTTATAAAAAAATCTGTTTTATCCAATAAGATACAGTTTTCACTCTGTTCATCTCAGAGTTTACATTCACACATCTGGAGGTCAGAGGTCAAGGGACCCCTTTGAAAATGGCCATGCCAGGTTCTCCTCACCAAAATTTAGTGTAACTTTGGAACGTTATTTAGCCGATTCTCTTTCTTTCTAAACACCATAATTGACAGCATACGCAACATTTTTGTAACTTTCCTTACATGGAAAATTGAAAATCAAATGATATGTTGCTTGGACGGTGAACAGTCAAAGTCAGATGTAAATACACACACATGCACATGCACACTTTCCATGGCCTAAAATTGGTCATGAATGTTGTCAGTAAGAGGCAAAGGAAAAGTGCTGCACCTCTTATCAGCTCCCACTTCACACAGACACCCTACATATAGACCGAGGGACACACTCACGTACACGCAGCACTTTCTCAGACTCTCACATCGCTCTCAGCAGCACTTCTTGGCATCTACCTCACACACATTTACGCTCTTTTCAAACTGACCACCACCCTGGCAGCCTGCGATTCAGCCACAGCGAGGATGATGAAGATAAAGCGGTCAATTCTCCGCCTCTCCAGCTGGGATCTCCGTAGCAACTCTCCCACCGCCTTCGCCGTCTCCCCCGGTAACCCTCCATACCACGCAAATTTTTCCCAGAATGCCACTGCTGTACATGCATTGAAGGAGCACAGAGAAGTTTAGACAGCGCGAGGGAGTACTTCCAGGAGACTGAATGGTTCACTCCAAAGTGCAGATATCGGTGAATGTTTGTGTTCATTTCATTTTGTGTTGTTGTGTAGCTGTTGTTGTTGACTCTGCCGTCTGTTGTTCGTATTCATGACTTTATGTTTGACTCCGTGGCAACAGAGCTCATCAACAAGCTGAACTTCCTGGAAGACGAGGACCAGGAGGCGTCTCTCGCCATGGGCTCGAATCCCTTCGACGACCCCGATGACGACCTTCATCCTAACCACCTCAACCCGTTTGGTGACCCTGAAGAGGACGGTATGTTTCAACTGGTTTTAGGCGTATTCTGACGTCATGTTGCCACAGCACACGTGTTTATTTTGGGGAGTGTCAGCAGAGTGACAGGTGATACCAGTTGAAGGTTTTGGACGTGCACATACCTTGAACGTGTGTAGTCAACTATAGCGGGAAGGCTTCAGCGCCTTCAGTCAGACAGCTAAACCAATATTTTTGTCTGACCACCTGAGCAGCCAGGTGTATTAGTATGGATTATTTGTTTTTGAGTGGCATGCTCCCGCACACACAGAGCTCCCACTTTGATGCTTGTTTGCTTGTTTAATCTGAACCGTGTTGTCTGTATGAGGCTGGGATATATTCTTACACATCTCTTGTGTGGCATCCTAATCTTATTAAACCAGTATTGAAACTTAATTTAGGATTTCATTAGTTTTGGGGGATAGTACGGTGGCTATTTTCTGATTCAGTAGCAGCTGTGTGTAGGTATGCATGTGTGTCGGTCCCTGTGGATCTGAGCACACAAAAAGCATGTTTTAATTCTTAAAGAGGACCTATTATGCTAATTGTCAGGTGCATACTTGTATTTTGGGTTTCTACTAGAACATCTTTATTTGCTCCGCTTTAACTAGCTTTGATTTAGGGCGTGCCAAACTAGCCGCTAGGCTGGGATTATGCAAATATGTTACTTGGTGACATCACCACGTTAAGGAAGAAAAGGCGGGACTTCAAGCAAGGTGTTTCAGGCAAGTTCAGGAGGATCTAAACCAAGTCCAGTTGCTGCTGATTTAACCCTTACTCGTATTCAGCAGCAGTGTTTCTGTGGGGAGAGAAACTCTCTCTGGTCTGGACTTTGGGCTTTGTAACTTTGCAGACCTTTTACATGCACAAAAAAATATATGACACATAAAAGGAAAAGGAAAAAAAGCATAATAGGTCCTCTTTAAATTGAGCAAAGTCGTACTCATCTTTTTTGGTCAGATGACAACTATGATGGAAGTATAATCTTAAATCTCAGGCTCCAACAAATAGTGAACTCATGAAAACCAAATGTGGTTTACTGCAAAATGCAAGAGATGAGACGTAAGAGATGAATGTAGACATCTGATACTACTGACATCATCTTAATAAAACAATCCAGAGGGTGTGAGAAACAATGTGAGAAAGCAGATAGGTAGAAGAGTCCATAAGGCTTCGCTAGTTACCAGGACTACTGTCACATATAGTGAGACTCCCCTCTGCTGCCAAGCTCTCTAACCCAGCAGGGTGACAAGCTACCAAAGCTCTTGTCAAATAAAGAAGCTACTGTTGAGTATGGTAACTTAGTTTAATTGTTTGTGTCTTGTATAGTGTGTGTCGTTAACGCTCTCTCTCCTCTCTGTTCCCAACAGAACCCCGCGTCCAGCCGCTGTTCAGGCAGCGGGTCGATGACGATGATTCCTTCTACGACCATGAATCCTCCAATCCGTTCGATGAGCCGGGTAAACCGGAGACAGAAACACCACACCCTGGAAACCCCTTCGATGAGCCCGAGGACCAGGACCAGGACCAGGACCAGGACCAGGACCAGGACCAGGACCAGGACCAGGACCTGGACCAGGACCAGGACATGGACCTCCAGCCAGACCCAGAACCCCCCAAGCCCAGGCAGAGGAAAGGAGTCCGGCCAGTCGACATGAGCAAGTACCTGTACGCCGACACCGCTCGCAACGAGGACGAGGAGCTCGACGAGTAAGATCTTATCTCTTCATCATCAGCTGACACAGGAAAGGGTTAAATATGTGAACCCTGACAACACATGACCTGATAAAGACGAGTGTACACCGTGCATGTTTTTAGCTGCAGCAATTAGTCGTCAAATCGCTTTCGATAATTTATTCATAGTTAAAACAATTTTTCATGCAAACATGTCAGAAAATGTTTTCAGCCTCTCAAATATGTGCGTCTCCTGCTTTTCTCTGTTTTATATCACATTGAAGTGAATATCTTAAAGTGACTAAACAAGACATTTAAAGACATCATCTTGGACTTTGACCAAACCGTGTCAGAGTAGAGAAGCCTACAGTGTGTTGAGCAGACTAGCCTCCTGACATGGTTCCTGTGTCTGTGAGTATCCCGTACTAGAATCAGTCTGGAAGGATCCAGCTTGGTTACTGTTGGCAGGCCATGCCGTGCTAGACCCCCCCCCCCCTCATCAGGGCAGAGCGACGAGGCAGCTCTTTCAACGGGAACAAGGGCCCTGTTGTTTCACTGCATTCTTTAGACTTGTCTCCCTCCTCTGTCGTTCCTTCCCTCCCTCCCTCCCTCCCTCCCTACTTCATACTCTCCCTCCTCGCCATCCTCCTTCACTTCCTCCCCAGACTCTGCTCATTTCTATTTCACCTTCCTCCTCGTTCATCTGTCTCCTCTTCACAAAACAGAATCAATCAATCAATGACGGCAGAACTGGTAGTCACACTGAGCTTTGAGAAATAATAGAAACAGATTGTTGCTCCTCATTTTGCAGAGGTTTGGCTTTTATAGTAAAAGAAACCAGGATGTTAAAGAATGGACATCTGTTACCACCTCAGCAAGTTTTCATGATCACATTAGGGCTGTTGCAGTGGAGCAATTCCCCCTGCGGTGATGATGATTGGTTCAACAGCACGATAAGCGTTATTATTGATCCTTTTTTTTTGCAAATTGCTTAATTTATCCTGATTTTAGTGCTATTTAAATAAGCTTTATTGTTGGGCAATGATTGGGTATGTTGTTGCTTTTTAAATGACAAAGATGACAGTTTTAAAAACGAATTAAATACTTATTTATTGTTAAATGCAGAACACAGCTCAGCTGAGACGCGTTGGTTGTGTCTGGTTGATACGGAATATCCATAGAAGTAAAAATGTCGGCACAAGGTAGAATACTTCTCTGGATGAAGGGAAGGCTGGAGCATGTAGGAGAGAGGACGGATCTGCCGGTCTATGTGGATTCATTTCTCCTCCGTTACTGTACATGTAGGATGTGACGGCTGGTCTTTGTGGACGGTTTGGTGATGAGCACAGCATTTTACCCAAAGTTGAAGATTTGTTAACTCTTGACGACCAAAAAAAAACCCGCCAAACATGCAGTACTCATCCAGGCCTGCACGACATGAGGAACATCTGCAATGTGCGATTTCATTGTTCAATATTGCAATGACGATATGGCTTGTGATAAATAAACAAATATTGAAGTGTGCATATTAGCTATACATATATTTCAAATATAACTTGTGATAAATGTTGTTTCTAGAGCAGCAACAGTAAGGTTTACAGAGGTAATGTAATGTAATGTTTCCAACAGGAAAGTCTCCACTCAGAGCTTCGTCAGGCTGCTGCCGTTGGTAGCATGGTGTAAATACGCAACGCTCCCACTGCAAAGAATTTAAAAAAGAAATAAACGTGACCATAGCGGCTGTGGCGGTCGCTTGCAATCCTCTGCAGGCGGCTTGTCAATAGCGCGGTATTGCGACAGCCCTACATAACATCTAATCAGTGATGAAGAGCTGTAACTAAACGTGGTTCTGTGGGGATGCCTCCTCTGCAGACGAGTGGCCGTGTCTAAAGTCTAAATGTAAACTGTTGAGTGAAGCCGTCACACAGATGGCCGTATGTTCTAGTCCTCTGGGCTGTCTAAAGACAGACAGGTTATTGAGTGGCGTGTTTCTTTAGCTCCGTCTCTTACACCGGGAGCAGTTCTCTGCAGAATAGAGAGTTCAAGAGGGCAGCGCGCTGTTTTGACTGGAGTCCTTTCACATGTCTTTTAGCCAGCACTGGTCTGTTAGAGCTGCTCTATAGACCCGCCTGCTTTTCTTCTCTTCCCTCTGCGTATCGCTCTGCAGTCAGAGGGACACGGAGCAGCTCGAACCTTCTCTTTCAGACAGATACCTAGTCAATCAGCTTTTTATTCTCTCTCACTCTCACTCTCAACCCCCCTCACCCCCCTCACCCTCTCCATCCAATCCTCCTGTTTGTTTAGGATTGCTTGTTGCATGTTGAGTGAATGTCTCAAGGCCGTGCCCCTGCTTTCAGTGACACAAGCATGCCTATATATTGATAACACTCTGGTATGTGTGTAGGAGTGCCTCTGTGTGTGTGCGTGTGCGCGTGCACGTGTCTGTCTGTCAGTAGTCCACCTCGGCCAGTAAGGATATGAGGTCACACAGACCTGACCTCAGTGCACCTGCATCTTCTATTACCTTCCCACCACTCGTCAGTGTTGTTCATTGTATTAGACCGAACTCTCGCTTCTCAATTTCCTCCTCTTTAACGAAACAATGGCTTTAAATAGTGCTGAGATGTTTTAATGAGGGCTGTCAATCAATTACAATATGTTTTTATGATATTTATATTACATTTTTTATAGGGTGAGGGAAGAAGGGAGGAGGAGGAAAAAGAGAGAGAGAGGTTTTGAATTTCATCTTTTGAAATATTCCACCTTCACAATTTGAAATGCATCGATGCAACATCTTGACATCCGTATTGTACTTTTTACTCCACTACATTTATCTGACAGCTTTAGTTCCTCTTCAGATTATCATCCTCTTCCCGTCCAGTTTTGTGCATCGTCACAAAGCTGAAAACAACATAATGACTTTAATATAGACCATGATGCATTGCTGCAGATTAAACTACCCAACAGTATATAAAGGAGTTAAAATAGTAAAACACTGACGGGGAACATTTTACTGCAACATCAATACTTTAAGTTCTTTTAACTACGTTTAGCTGAAACATACGTTTACCTCAGTAAGGTTTTGAGTACAGGACTTGTACTTGTAGTGGAGGATTTCCACAGTGTGGTATCAGTACTTTTATTGAAGTAAAGGATCTGAACACGTCTTCGACCGCTGGTAGCCATGTGAAACAATGAATATTTATTACACTGTTTTCTGATGTATTTAGTTTTGTATAAATCCACATGATATGTTAATAAACACTGTTGGTCTTTGAGGGAAAAGGTCATATATAAATCTTAATAATTTAACAATTCTTTATCTATCTGTGCACGTCTCTATAACTTCAATTTAAAGAAACATGGCAGTCTGTGTTTTTTATCTTTCTCTCGTCTGCTTCCCCTCCTTCCTCAGATCCAACCCGTTCTACGAGCCAAGGACATCGAGCCCCGTGCAGCCCCCCTCCGCCGGCGGCCCCTCCCTGGACGTGGGCGGCGGCCAGAAGAGGAGGGCTCCCCCGCCCCCGAGTTCCAGCCCTGGCCTCGGTCCCAGTCCGCCGGCTCCCAGACCCGGCGCCGGTGGCCCAGACAGGGAGAGAGCCCAGCCGGTCGGGCCCAGTCCGGTCGCAGCGGTGATGGGGAGAGAGCTGGCCTCCTCCTCCTCCCCCAAGGTAAACAGGCCTCACTTGAACCTAATGATTACTACGCAGACACGTGAGACAACAAAACAACAAACAGTGTAGCCGTCCCAGCTGTGTGTTGTAAGAGGCTGTTCTCACACACCGGTCGGAGCTACTCCATGTAGTGAGGAGGTTGGGGTGGATGGGTGGGTCTAAAAACATTGACTGAACATTGATTTATTAGTCATGTAACTTCTGTACTTAAGTAACGCCACTCCCGTAGTTATTTCAACGCCAAACCACCATCTCTCCTAAACCTAACTAAGTAGTTTCCTGTGACGACGGAAGTTTATTTTGAAAGGACTGTATGTATGTAACAAGCGGAAATGAACACGTGTTGCTGAACATTCGTCGGGGAACGCACAGAAAATGAGGAATAACTTTTAGTAACATAGCATAAGAACCGTGGTATGAGAACACGTTGGTTGCAGTCTGATGGTTGATCCGTAGTGAGTTGGGAAGATAAGATCAGATCAGATCAGATATTCCTTTATTAGTCCCACAGTGGGGACATTTGCAGTGTACAGCAGCAAAAGGGAGAATGCAGAAACAAGAAGCATCAGTAAAAAGCAAAATACAACACTGTAAAAAAAAAACAGCAAAACAAAAGTAGACAGACGTATTAAATAGGAACAATTTAAATAGAAGGGAATATAAAAATAGGAACAATATAAACAGTATTGACAATAAACAGACTATTAACACTATTGCACAAGTGGAATATTGATATTACTCAGTGATTGGAATGAAACTTCCCTGAAAGTATTGCACAGTATGAATTGAAGTTGCACCTGAGTAGTACTGATATTGCACAGTCAGTGTACAGTATAGTGCATTTGGAGGATTTAAAATTTCTACTTGTTTTCCCTGAGCAAGTATTGAAACCAATCTCCCTTTAAAACACAAGGCAAACACAGGCAGCTGTACAATAACTTGTAACTTAATTATGATTGATATCAGAAACAGTGATCGATCCAGCCCTAAACAGAAGAATCCTTTTTGGCAGTAAACATAAAATGTGTGCAATGAACATGATGTGAATATGTTGATGTGAATGTAACGTGTTGCCTCTTAGCAGTATTTAGATAGAAGTGATGCCTAGAAATCCACAGTGTAATTTAAACACTGGTTCATAGTGAATTCTCACTATATATCTATATCAAATAGACATCCAAAGAACGTTTTGAGTTTGATTTCATTAACCCCTCAGGTATCTCAGGTAATTTCTATAAACAGATTCTGTATTCACATGTAGAATCTGGAGGCAACAGGACAAGATGTTGGTGTTTGAAGCGTTCTGGTTTCTGTTTGTAGTCTTAGTAGTATTGACCAATCACGTTAGAGCAGGCTTTGGTTGAATGCAGGTGGACGTCCGTGTGGAGAGCAAAAGAGGAGGAACGCATCGGCCCAAATGCAATCTGGGAACCTACCGGCTATTGTCTGATGATGATTTAGCTTTTTATTGGTTTAAAATGAGATTAACTGGTGAAACAATCCGGTCGTACACGACGTCTCTCAACTCCAATTCCAGTCCAGAGTCTTCTCCGTCGTCAGACCCATAGCCTAATAATAATACATAATAATGGATTCTGAGATCGCCCTTCAGGAATGTTTGTCACATGACCAAAGTTTCAGTTAGTTCATTATAAATATAAACATTTTATTCAGATAGTAACACAGATATTTAACATAAACTGAACCCTAAAATCCCAGAATCCCACAGCTCTACTTCCTATTCTCTGTTCTGACTCCTTCTTTGTAGCACGTGTTATTATTAGTGAGTGACTTGAAGCATTTCGTGCGTGTGTGTGTGTGTCTGTGTGTGTGCGTGCGTGTGTGTGTGTGTGTGTGTGTGTGTGTGTGTTTGTGTGTGTGTGTGTGTGTGTGTGTGTGTGTGTGTGCGTGTGTGTGTTTGTGTGTGTGTGTGTGTGTGTCTGTGTGTGTGCGTGCGTGTGTGTGTGTGTGTGTGTGTGTGTGTGTGTGTGTTTGTGTGTGTGTGTGTGTGTGTGTGTGTGTGTGTGTGTGTGTGTGTGTGTGTGTGTGCGTGTGTGTGTTTGTGTGTGTGTGTGTGTGTGTGTGTGTGTGCGTGTGCATGTGTGTGTGTCCACCTCCAGTGGTCCTTACATTAGCTTTTTTTCCGCCTGCACAATCCCATCTCCTGCCCCATTCTCTCTGCTCATCAAACTCCCGGCTCCTCATCTGAATGTAGGTATTTGTTTATTGGGGTGTTTTGGTATGTTTATTTATTTATTTAAATTAGGTGAATCATGGCTGGGTCTAATTAAATGGCTGATGGTCACACACACTCACGGCAGGAGTCAGACCACTGGTGGGGAATGATTGGCTGGGGGGTTAAAAATGAGTGTGTGTGTGTGTAGGAGCTCAATGAGACTATGTGGGGCTTAAACACAGGAGGCTTAACTACAGCAGAGCGATCACAAGGGGGTGTTGACCCCCTGTGTGTGCACACACACACACACATGCAAACACACTCTATACAGTTACTTGTACACACACACACACACACAGGTCCCTCCTCCCCATGCAGCTGGCTAGCTGACTGTTTTAGTGTAGCTGGGCGGTGACGCTGGCCGTCCATGTAATTATGGCACAGTGCCTTTATCACCCAGCTGCAGTTGCCTGTGACCGTGGGTGAGGGGGCCTAAACCACTTTAATTACCCAAAGCCAGTGGCCTGTGGTGGGCCACACTTCGCCGAGAGATGCCCCTGCCTCTGGAGCTCGGGGGGGGGGGAGGGAATGAATTGTGGGTGAGGATTGAAGAGGAGGGGGGTGCAGCGAAGGAGAATAGGTGGGAGATAGTGAAGGGTAGAGGGAAGGAGAACAGTGGGGGGGGAGAAGAGGAGGAAGATGGCCAGGGAATAGGAGAAGGAGAGATAGGATGTTCACAGTAAACAAATCTACAGGCCTACAGGGTCTGTTGACATATACAGAGAGTGTGTGAATAGGTTTCTCTTTCTTATTCACACCAACCACTATGACACACACACACACACACACACGCCTCAGCCATGTGTAGGCTGTGAGATGACCTTTGAATGTATGAAGTCAGAGAGGATTAAGAGGAGACATTCCCACTATGAGAGGCCACGACGAAAAACCCAACACATCATCACGCTACGGACGTGTGCAGAGTATAGATGCGTGTGCATGTATGTATGTATCTGTTCTTATAGCACGCCTAAAGGCTCAGTTCAGCCAGTTATAACCTTCCCCCAAAACACAGCTAACCTCGCTCATATTACAGCTTTCAAGGTATTCTCCATTTATATTTATTACTACCAACTATTCATGTGGGCAATTTGGTATGTAGGACCGAGATAAACACACACACAGGCAGACAACGAGGTCTAATCTCCCAATGTGAATAGAAATTGATATATTGAAAGCCCCCCTATACTCAGTTATACATTTACAACCTGCCCTGAAGGATGTGAAATGTCTTGTACGTGTTTTGTTAAAACGAAATCTTGTCTTTGCTCACCAAAGAGGAGATTAGCATGTGTTGAATCCCCATTTACATTCTGCACATTTATTCAGTGCAAAGGTAACATAACTGCTCGATCAGCGTCGTAGCACCCAACAAACAGTGTAAGGGCCTTTCATAATACTCCTGTGATCATGGAAAGATAGGAGAAGAAAAAGATATCTAAAGCAGGAAAGATGTTTTCTCTGAAGATAAGAGCGAGGTACAGCTGTGGGAAAGGGAATATGGATCATGGAGATATTATGATGTGAGCCACTCTAATACCTATGTATTATATAGTTTCATATTTTGGCTTAGCTTAAAGTCTCTTGTCCTTGTCATGTATGAATTCCCTCGGAGGAGATTTAGCATTAAACTTTGTCTTGTAGACGTAGTTTCATCCTCCTTGTCATTGCATTAAAACCACCCACTTGTCTGCCAGCCTGTGACGAATCGGGACATCTACAGGACATATGGTGTGCACCCACTTACTCTATACACAGGTATTATTACACATATGGTATATATGGATTTACATTAAGCTCTTACTAGAGCTCAAAGCTCGGCGGAACACACGTTCATACTGAACAAGTGAAATGCATCTATTGAAACATGTGGGTTAGCAGTTGTTGGGGTGTGAGACCGATGCTTAGCAAATCTACATTTAGCACGCAGCGTCTAGAGATGTAAATGTAGATGTGTAATCTGCAGCATCTACGGTGGTTTCAATGTGTTTTCCTCTCTGTGCTGCCAAGCAGACTTCACATACAAGTAATGCAATCTCTGCCTGAGACACGTGTGTACCTGTTTCTTCTATTTGGTTCTCCCACGTTGGCTTCCAGGGCATATGCATGCGCTTCATACAGTGACCTGTACGAGTATTAGTCATTCATTTCAGACGTGCCGTCCCGATCGTGGTTGTTATCCCGATGCCCGTATATAGCGGCAATTCTATGAGATTATCCGTCCTGTTTTCTTTGCAAACTTGTGGACCTGTAAAGCCCTTTCAGACGACATACTGGGATTCGAAGCTCAAGCTATAGCTACAGTATCAGCAAAGCCTTTCAGAGATGGAGAGAAAATGTTGCTATAGTAATAGTTTAGCCTTCTGCTAACCGGTGAGCTCACGCAGAAGACTAACTAATAGAGAGATATGGAGAAAATGTGCTAACCGTAGCTGTGAACTGCTGCGATGGTACGTGTCCACAGGCTCCGTCCTTTCCATGCTTCCCATTCATTGACTATGTAAGCAGCCGGCAACGGGCCGTCATGTTGCCCGTTCCTATTTTGCATGAAGTTGAGTTCCTGACAAGAATCGCCGCCTCTGAAAACTCCAGAGGAACTCAATCCAAAGTAAAGACATTTCACAATAAACACATTTCGATGAACTATTTTTCGTGAAATAAGAGAAGAAAGTTTCCAAACGAGCCGCCATGTTGGTTCCAGTTTGAGTGCCTCGTGTGTAGTGGCAGCACATCAAGCGTCCAATGCTGGGAAGCGAGGCGATCCCTCGCGATAAGCAAAACGCCCCTGTGGACACGTACCATGATTCAGCAGCAGCAGTAAGCCTTTGGCTACAGTTAACAGAAGCCTAAACTATTAACAACATTTTCCCTCAATATCTGAAACGCTTTGCCGATGTTGTCAGACTCTTTTTACACACTCAAAATACTGGACTCAGGGTTCTTCAGTACGACTGCATCATTTCACTGTTGATGAGTAAGCAGCCAAAGGAAGGGAAGGTTACGTGCCATCCTCTGGGTCTCTCTAGAAGGTAATGCGTGTCTTTACCTTGACTCAGAAGTGAATATAAATACAGTATTGGGGGCTCGTCCGGGATATGAACCCGGGACCTCTCACAGTACTTTTAGTTGTTTTTGTTAGTGTCTCAGATCCGTCTTAAAGTTGGTGAAAGTGTCTGCAGTCTCTCATTAGCCGCTTCATGTCTCTCCTGCCGGTGTATCTGTGCGTTGTCCTGTCTGCGAGATATATAGATCCTCAAAGGCGTCAAGTTGAAGTTTAGCATCTGTGAAGGAGCTGGAAGGATGGAAACGTCTGTGGGATTAATGTAAATGAACAGAGGGAGTTCCTGTTGGGCGGGTTGTGAGCTCTGTCTGGTCTGATTCAGTCCATCTCTTTTCCCTGGGGCTGACTTCACCCCCTCCCAGTAATTCGGTGATCCCCTGCTCCTCCTTTTTGTTTCATCTCCATCTCTATTCCATATTTAGACCACTCTACACTTACATGCTCTCATCTTTGGATCTTTTTTATCAAGTTTCCGCTTCATGAATTATTTGCCTTATTTTCATATAAAGAAAAGTTGGAAGTAAGCGTATGTCTGAGGGCAAAAGTTTGAACATAAAAAGTTCTATATTATCTTAATATTTACTCAAAGGAAGAGTTGAAGTTGAAGGCACTCGTCTAACAATACACGTAGATCCTGGAAATGTTGATTAAGACTTCATTAAGTAGGCTTTCCTCTTCTATTACTGTACCCTATCCTTTGTTGATATCACATAGATCAAATGTCTTTACTCCTTCTCCCTCTATTTCCTGTTCACACACTCGTTCTTTCCAGAGGTGAGAAAGTGAACCAACACTAGAGGTATGTTGTCTTTCTCCCCTTCAGTTGAAGGGCTTGTGTGATTACTTATGTTAATCAAAGGGTTCAAATTAAATAGAGTTGTGCAGGTTGTGAGAGCTCCGGTGCCGAGGGGGGAGGCAGAGGCCAGAGCTCTCCTTCCTCTCTCCCAGACTTTGTTTTCACAGCCCCCTCCTTCAGTTCAGACTACCTCCAAATTGAAATTAGAATAAATTAACATTATTTAATTGAGTTCGCAGAAGGCTGCGATATTTCTTAATTAGCTTTCACTGGGGTTGGCGGCAGGAGAGGACCGCATCCGCACACAGTGAAGTGTTCCGGAGGTTGACGTGATGACTGTGAGGGATGTTTTTAGAGGACGGAGGGGGAGCCCAGGAGACAAGGACAGTCATCTCTGCTTTTCTGATCTTTGCCCGGTTTCAAGGTCTCTCGTCTCGTTATCATTATATATCTGCTCTAAAGTTATTCCATCTTCTCTGATAACTTTCACATCCCTTTAACAAAGAGTCTCAGATGGAGGACATAAAGAAAGTTAGTCTTACAGCCAGTAGTTAAACACGGTTTATATGTAACTTCCTAAAACATTTAGACACTTTTTGGTTCTCATAATGCATAGTTATCAATTAGGGCGACTTATAAGTAAATCCAAATATATAATAGGACCAGTGTTAAGGGGGACATTGTCATAAATCAAATACAAGTTACTAAATTGACTTGATTTTCTTTGCTTATTCTTTATAGTCCAGTGGAGTTGTGAAAACACTGAACATCCTGCTTGATTAAGATTCATTTTTCTCGATAAAAAATTAAAACAAGGGCTGTCAATCGATTAAAATATTGAATCATGATTAATCGCAAATTAATCACACATTTTGTATCTGTTCTAATTGAACCTTAAAGGGAGATTAGTCCAGTATTTAATCCTCTTATCAACATGGGAGTGGACAAATATGCTTCTTTATGTAAATGTATGTATATATTTATTATTGTAAATCAATTAACAACACAAATCAATGACAGATATTGATCCAGAAACCCTCACAGGTACTGCATTTAGCATAAAACAATATGCTCCCATCATAACATGGCAAACTGCAGCCCAACAGGCAGCAACAGCTGTCAGTGTGTCAGTGTGCTGACTTGACTATGACTTGCCCCAAACTGCATGTGATTATCATAAAGTGTGCATGTCTGTAAAGGGGAGACTCGTGGGTACCCATAGAACCCATTTACATTCACTGATCTGGAGGTCAGAGGTCAAGGGACCCCTTTGAAGATGGACATGACAGTTTTTCCTCTCCAAAATATAGCGTAACTTTAGAGCGTTATTTAACTCCTTCATGACCAGCTAGTCTGACATGGTTGGTACCGATGGATTCATCAGGTTCTCTAGTTTACTATGATGATGATACTATGAAGATTGAAGATTGTGGCCGACCCCTCCCATCCTGGACACCATCTTTTTCAGACTCTGCCATCTGGCAGGAGGTTAAGGTCCATCAGGACCAAAACCTCACGCCATAAAAACAGTTTCTTCCCCATGGCAGTGGGGCTCTCCAACAGCCCATCCGCCCCCCTGTGACTGTCTCTCCCTCACACACACACTACTGCCCCCCCTGCCGACACTGACTCTCCCCCCTCTCTCAATATTTGCACTATCTTTATATCATGTTTATAGCTTATTTGTAATTTGTAAATTGTACATTTTTATTATTTTATTCTAACGTTTTTATCTATTCTTTTATCTATTCTTTTGTTTTTATCCATTCTTTTGTTATTATATTGTACTGTTTGTCTCGCACCAAAAATGCCAAAGAAAATTCCTAGTGTATACCTCTTACACCTGGCAATAAACACCATTCTGATTCTGATTCTGATTCTGATTCTGATACCAGGATCTTCACTCTAGCTTTAAAACGGAGCCGCTACATCCTGAAAATGGCAAGTTGCGTTAAATAAAATGAATGGCGTTAAAATTAATTTGCATTTACGTCTCATTAACATTGACAGCCCTGGACTCGTACATTTTTGGTACTCATAATAGGGCCGGTATTAAGGGGGGGTATTGTCATAAATCTATTGCTTTTTCTTCATAGTCCAGTGGAGCTGTGAAAACATCTTGCTTGATTGAGGTTTAAAATGATCCGGTGTGATTTGTGTAGCTAACGTTTATTGTTGGGTTAAGGTAAAGGATCATAGGAGGGCTGTGTGTCTCTTACATTTCAGAACCTGGAATCATTATTAGGAGGGAAACGAGTCATAGCGGTCCGTTTCTGAAACCAAGCCGGGCCACGCTGGCCTTTCTCTAAGCTGTGTAATATTAGGAGAATAATCCTTGAGAGGAGTCAGGCTAAGTCAGTACCTTTCCCCATGTGGACCCCTCCCCAACTCTGAGTGGTCTGTCATTGGATCTTGTGGGAGAGAGGAGACCCAGTTTCTTCTCACGTGCAGTTTAGGTCCGATCATTGGGCTTCCTGTTGTGGTTTCAGGCTGCAGGGCATCGCTGTCATCACGTTAGGTAGAGAGGTAGGAGACATTACTGACGACCGAACAAGAGATGTTTAGATAAGGTAACGTTCTGGGTCAAGTTGGGTGATACTTTTGGTTTGTTTGCTGGTTTTATTGGTTTATTTAGGGAGCTAAATAAAAATAATAATTTGCTGAGGGGCGTGTACAAAGGAGCAGATTTATTTTTATTGTCTTGAGAGCTGCCACTTCTATGCAGGGAATCACAGACTTTGATATATTGCTGTCGAAGTGTTTTCACTTTGACTCGGCGCTGATCGACTCTCAGTTTATTTTGTATTACTTTATAAACATAACTATTTAGTGGACTTTATTTAGCATATTCTTTGTGTTCTCTTTGGCCCAGATGTCAAGCAAACATCGGTCTTCTGCAGAAGTCTGCGTGGTGTGGCGTATGCGTGGCGGCTGCGTTGCGTGGCGGCTGCGTTTCTGATGCGTATCTGCTGCGTTTCTGCTGCTGCTGTCAGCCCTTTCTTTCTACATAGAGTTTGCCTTTAATAATGGCTATTTCATTTCATTATAAATGTCATTTCTATTTATTGTAGACAGAGAAAGGTTAAGAAACGTGTGGTAATTTGTAAATAATAGTAATAATCCACAATTAAAACCCTGTACTTTATTCATTCGGGAGCTCTCCAAGTCACCGCATGTTCTACAACACTGTCTGGCACATATTTCAGAATAAAAGCCTTGTGTAACATATTCTACAGATAGACATTTAAACTGTAGTAATGTTGCTGGTATGATGTTAATATACAGTCAATAGATCACCTCCACTGTCTGTTGTCGCTGTGAACCGCGCGGCTCGCGTCAGAAATAGGCGAGACCTCGAATCTCTAGAAGAGACTCAGCCGCCACGCGCTGCTGATGTTCCTGGTGTGGACGAGGCTTAAGGGTCAGTTTTAGGTGTCTGTTTTGTGGATATGAACACGGCCAAATGATAACTAAATCTTTGAATCCACCAACTCTGGGATCCAGGGAAGATCAAAACAAACATCAGAGCGGTGTTTGAAAGGAGGAGCTGATCTCCTCACCAGACTCATATATGAATTCTGACTCGATGCACGATGTTGATCCTGAAGTCTCACATGGCAGACGGTGATATGTTTCATTTCAACAGAATAAGTAAACATCTAATGTTGTATTCAGGGACTACTCACAATTCAATTTGATACCCGGTTGCCATGAAAGAAGGCGATGTGTTGTTGTTGTGTGTACTAATGTGTGATCTGGTGTGTGTTGTGAGGGATATATTTTGATCCAGTTACTGTAATGCGGCTATCATTTTTCCACCTCTTCCTCTGTTGGGTGCATGTCGAGTTCACAAGTTAAGCACTGCGAAGAGGCTCACTCTCCTCAATACCCGCGCCGACTGGTGTAAAAGGGCCTTCCGCAAAGCGCCGCTTGTAATCTGCCTTTGGTAAGTCCTCCTTAGTTTTATCTGCCAAGGATTACCTCACAAGCTGCGAGCAGGAGAGAACGAGGGAGAGACGCAGAGCACGGGAGAGAGAAATGAAAAGCAAGTCAAACAGAAAACGATGAAGATGGAACAAAATGAAAACAAATCGCTGTGTAATCTCTGAGAGAGAGAGAGACCTGCTTTAGAGTTGAAGGGAGGTTTCCCTCGCCACTCATTTAGAGAGGGAATTGACTAATCCCTCCGTGATTGATGTCTGCTATGAGAGGCTCTATAGCAGACTAATAGGGCTTATGAGGATGACCACAAAGTCCTTTGTGTGTGCGTGCCTGTGTGTGTGTGTGTGTGTGTATATATATGAATGAACCAGACCTTTTTGTCTTGTGTGTCCTTCTATCCAGCGGCCGTAGAGGCCAGGGGTTTGAATGACATAGCGGCCGAAGAAGGGGTAACTTTATCTTAATCTGGTCTTAATCTGCCCCGGTCCTCCAGGTGTGTGTGGGCTTAAACTCAGAAGGATCCCAGGTTTAGGGGGTGAGGTTTAAGGGGGCTTCGGGTGAGGAGATAGAAGTCCGTGCACTTGAAAACTCCTTGGACCCCCGAGAAGGTCTGAGACCTCCCGCACATTCTTGAAAACCCGCGCTCACTTAGTCATGCCATACCTTCCTCCCGTCATCCTTAAGTGGCCCCCCGCTACATTTTAATTGAATTAAACCAACCGTTCTCCGCAATTTAAAAAGGACCTTAGAAGTACCTTCTGAATTAGTCTGAGTGATTTGTCTTTCAAATTGTGTGCGTGCGTTTTAAGTGTGTGTGTGTGTGTTTGAGGACAGGAGAGCGAGTGTAGAAATGATAAGGCTTTAATTGCCTCTTTATAAAGCCCTCCAGCACCCCCTCTTTTGGACTGTTATGGTATGCAGGTGTGTGCTCTTATGTGCTATAGGAAATACTAAGTGGCGTTTTCAGTGCTTCTCTCGTAGATCACCGAGTGGGATCGTTCCCTCGGCTGTTAATCCAGCACTCTCTCGTTGGAGCTCGACAAGATTTCATCGTGCAGTCGTGTCTTTGGTCGTAATCAGAACATACAGTTAGTAGTTAGTAGCTCCCAGCTGTTTTGCTGTAACACTCGTTTCTCTTCACCTCAACATCAAAGAGAGATCCAACAAAACACACAACTCAGTTTGGCCCAAATTAGTTTTTGGTGTTTAATGTTTTTGCTAAGCTGCAGAACGGTTGTAGGAACAGTGATGTCTGTCCATTCTTTTGGTGTAACGCCAATGCTACGTTCAATTTGAACGGGGAAGTCAGAATTTCCGAGTTCCCAGTCAGAGTCAGTCCCCTGATGTCAGATCTCTGGTTCCGAAAGACGGACGAACCTCACCAACCCCGACCTCAAAATCCAAGAGGTTGTGTGAGGAAGGTAATCTGCAAGTTGTGAAATCTGATCTGAGATATGCAAAAACTCTTGTGAGACTTGCTGCCCAACGACCTATCATAACCTTGAGGTCAATGCCTAACATTAACCATCCGTCATTCCCATTTCCGAGGTAAATGTAACTCCGCACAATCCACAGTGAATGACTGGTCTGGTCTTTGGTCCGGTCTTTGGTCTGGTCTTTGGTGGTCCCCTAACTTTCATCTTGCACCATCTGTAGGTCAAAATGTTCATTTGTCCATCAGTTTAGTACCTGACAAAATACCAGAAAATAAAGCTAACGTTAGCTTTTTATCAACATGTCAAAAGAAAGAAACACCTCGAGGCAAATGCTGTAGAAATGGAGTATTAGATGATTTGCAAATAAGGATTTGTTAGTGCATGAGACCCATCAACCCATCAGATATGTTGATGACAACGACTACGTTTACATGCACACAATATTTAGTTTATTGCCCTTATATGGTAAAAGACAATATTCCTACTAAGCTGTTTACATGATGGTGAATATTCCACTAATATTTCCGTTTACATGCAGCCGTCAAAATAAGTTTTCCAACGGTGGCGGACAGTCTCCCTCTTTCTTTCCTTCAACCACCTTCTTGAAAAGGTCGGCGTTCCAAAACAACCTGTTGATATCCAAGTCTTTCATAATGTTTGACGGTAGGTGTTTTTCTCCTTTCTTTTGGGCAGCATCTCTGCAGACTGTCAGACTGTTTCACTAACTGCTGTAAAAACCCAGATTGAGACGCATATTCTGAATGAGCTGTATAAAACCTGAATAATATCCCACATGTCTTCATCGAAAAATGCTCCATTCAGGTACCATTTCCTGCTAAATGTTCGATCTAACTGTAAAGTATCAGTGATGTACCATAAACTACTGCCTCCCAGTTCTTCACATCCTTCTCTTTGTCTGTTTACTGTCTTTATCGATACCTCCTCCCTCTCTCTCTCTGGATGCTCTTGTCATCCTCCTCCCTCTCTTTCTCTGCCTGTGTGTAGCATCTTCCTCCACCACACCCTTCCTCCTTCAGTGTGTGTGTGTGTGTGTGTTGATGCATGTGTATTCTGATCAGGAGTCAAAGGGGTGACTTTGTAATTATGTTCATTTTAATTGGCTGTGCTATCACCCCTCTCATCACTTTGGAGCCCACGCTGCGCTGGACAATGGCAGTCTGTAGTGGGGGGGGTTACACAACTGCTGTGTCAAGACCCCCCTGCACACACACACACACACACACACACACACTCAGTCAGCCTCTTTACCTGCGGAACATAATTCCTGAAGTGGCCTCCTTAATGAGTTTTCCCTGCCCAGGCTGAGATTAATTGATAAATGGCGGTGTTATCATCACGGCTGATCTCTGAATCCGTTGCACCACTAATTTGTTTGTTGAAGATGGCAGTTAAAGGAGATTAATACGTTATAGATTTACAAGAGCCACCCCCTCTTTCTCTTCCTCCTTCTCTTCCTCCTCCTCTCAAAGCTTATTTATTTATCTGAGGAAGATGAAGAGGTGGTGGAGGAAGAGGGAAGACACGGGTGGCCTTTGGATTCTTTATATTCTGCGTTTTAGGATATACTTAAAGGTGCGTATCTATTGCTTCCACACGGTTCTCAACATGGCGACGGCTGAGAACGGTGCTAACAGCGCTAACGGTGCCAACAACAGCAAGGTGCTGACAGAGCTAACAGTGTTTAACCGACGACCACTCTGTCGGTTGGGATGTCATTACCGTCTGTTACCGCCGTATGAGAGCAGTGCAGAGCGGTGGCCGTGAGCTAGCCAGTGTGGCACGCTCACATGCACTACAAGGCATCTTTAAAACGTAGCAGTAATTAAAAATGAAGAGAACTGTTGATTGTTTTTTTGTAAAGAAAAATGCTACGATGCCCGTTACACCCTCAACGGCCCAGACCAGACCAGACCCGAGGTAACCGCTCCACCACCCGTCTCCCCTGTCACCGTTAATATACCTAATCCTGACCCAGCATCTTTGGTGGAAATGAAAGTACCAAGTTAGACGCACCAGTGTGCAACCAACGTAAAAAGTTAGTCTGGAGCTCTGCTTACATCTACTTTACTTTATAGTGTAGCTGCTCCTTTAAACAACAACAGTCTGACAGATTATGGATTTCTAAGGCCAACAATCATATTTACTGTATATTTGAAAGTTTCAAACCTCTGATGATCTTTGTCAGTGCTCTCTGGTGTAATAGTGACGCTGTCCACCTCAACAGACATTTCTTTACTGCGATCTCTCAAGTCAGATTGACTCTCATCTGAAGTATTATTTGGACACCGAAGAGTACCACAACAGTTGACCTGACAGGTTACCTGCCAAGTAAACACATCAAAACTCCATAGTTAGTTCTGCATATGATGAGTTGAAGCTCAGTAGAGTGTGATGCTCAGCAAAGACTCTGACTGATGGCGTTGCCTTAAAGAGAGACGGTACAGGAAGAGTTGAAGTGGACAGAACAGACTTTGAACTCTCAGTCTGAACTGTTGACAATGAGTTTTTGAGAAAGCTGGTTGAGACGTCATGTTGTGAGCAGTGGATGAGGAGGATTGGCCCAGAAGGAGTTTGTAATCTCCTCTGCTGGATCTGTGTACCCCGTAGGAGGTGGCCTCGCCGTCGGTACCATCAGTTGTCTCGTTTTGTCCCGAACTGGATCCGAGCTTCCATCCCATCGACCGCACACACAGTTACACACAATCCCAAACCTCCCCACCCTGCATCTCTGTTCCCCCCCCAGCCAAAGCTAATTTGCAGAGGCGTGAGTGTGGGTAATGCTACCGCTGCTTCCATGACAAGCTAAAGCCAGCGCTTACACCGCATTATGCCCCCGTGTTACACGTTAGGCGTGCGAGCGGGCGGGTGGGCACACTGCGAGCTGGCACAGTCGCTCCTTTGTCTGCTGCCTCCTCCAAACTGTGTTATTTCACTGGTTTTTTATTTCAATTTCAAAGCCTTGTCTGTCCTCTCCTGCTTTGCATGGTTATGCCTTTGGAGCAGAATAGGCCTTGGAAGCAGAAAACCGTCCTGGAAAAGGAAACCGCTTTTTCCTGATTTTTGCATTTTACATCTCAGTAGCCAACTGCCGAAAGGCCCTCTGTCTTGGCCTGCAGGTTCACTGCTAGATGGGAAGCATATCTGCTTCTGAGCGAATCACTACCAACCCCCCCCCCATCGCCATCATCATCATGAATGTATTTGCATATTTTGTGATATTACACAAAGCCATATAAAGATGTTTTAATAAATTGTGGAACAAACTGTCCCAGATTGCTCAAAAGAGGTCGATCATATGTTCGACCTCCCTGCGAGCTCTCAGGTAGAAGGTCGTTCTCTCTCCACCAGTTCACACTAAAGATGTCACGATAACAGAAATCTAGTAGTCCATACCAATACCAGTGAAACTCCACGATTCTCGAAAAAAAAAAAGGAAAACGATGAGACTTTGTTCCTCAGGTATACTGTAGCTCAAAGACTGTAAGAAAACAGCAGAGGCTGTACACACACACACACACACACACACACACACACACACACACACACACACTCTCTCTATTAGGGATGTGTCGTTCCACCCTCATTTGGTGCTTGTTAATGTCGGACTCTGATTACCGGCATCGTACGAAACCTTCGGTACTGTAGAATAGAAAGAGTACCGTCTCCTTTTTAGACTTTTGGCATCGACTTGGTACCTCGGTATCGGTTCTCGTGACATCCCGAGTTCACACATATTTAAAACGATACCTGACTTAACTAAACAGCGTCTACATGCACAGTCACACACACACACACACACACTTTCTCTCACGGCTCTCTTTGGATGGAGCCCCCCCCCTCGCTGTGATTACAACAGTAATGCGATATATCCTTTGTATGTTAATGTGTATTATTTTTCACGCTACATTTGCTCTCCTCTCCTGTTCCTGCCTTTTGTCGTCCCCCCCCCCACCCTTTCCCCTATTGTTCCATCCACTCCACATCTCCATTTACATAATTGAACTTTTGATTGGACCTTGCCCCCCCCGCTCCGCTCTCATGCAGGCAACGTTTGAAATCCGAAGCATAATTTCATGGGTAAAATGAGGCGAGGTGATCGTTCCTCTTCTTCTAATGTGGAGACGTCGGACGTAGAAAAAGAAGCCCAGATTAAACAAATTGCTTGTTTTGATTGAAGGTGCAATTAAGTAATTGAGCGTGTTGGTAGTTGGAGCTCAGCCAATCAGATGAGAGCTTCCAGCAGCAGGATGGACAGGCTACTTAAGTGCACAAACCGTTATCCTCTTAAACAGGTATTAATGTTTTTCAAGTGTGTGTGTGTGTGTGTGTGTGCATGTTGGATAACAGCTTACTGTGTGTTTGCTGTTCAGTATCAGTACATTAAGAGTGTGCATGCACACTACTGTAGACCCTGTTGTCATCTGAAGTGTGTGTGTGTGTGTGTGTGTGTGCGTGCGTGCGTGCGTGTGTGTGTCTATAGACTTTTTTTTTTTTTTGCCGTAGGCTCCTTGAGCGGATTACAAGTTTTAAAGAGTATGAGATTCAACACCTCCTCAAATCTGACACTCTCTGACACTGCTTTTGAAGCCATGAAAGTGAGATCGGAGAGACACGGAAGCTCTTTTCTCTCCACAGAGTCGTGGGTTTATGTCATTGGGTCGAGGCCAGTTAAGTTTCCATTGAAGCGTTTTTTTGGCCCAGAGGGAGAGACAAAGCTGCCACTTAAAGCCTTTTCACTTTGTCTCTTTTTCATGACTCTGAAAGGTTTTAATGGCCTCCGCACTCTTTAGTCATTTAACAGTGTTATAATGCCGAGACACTTCTGTTTACATTTGTCCATCGGGGTGACCCAGAAGTAGTGGCCAGGTATGAGGACACATAGCAGGAATTACAGATAAACACCAGGACAGTAAATTATATATATATATATATAAACAACACAACAACAACAACAACAACAACAACAACATACACATGTCAATAAGTCAGGCTGTTTCTGTAAACTATAAACAATAACTTAGTAGTGCAACGGTGCAAATATGATGGAATAAATATTGAATGATTAACAGGTTGCTTTATATACATGACAGATTTATACATGTCAGTTATATTCAGTATATACAGCAGCTCATATTTAAAGGCCTATTTTACAATGATATGTACATTAATGTACAGCAATGTTACAAAAACAAACGGTATATTTGAACGATAAAATATCAAATATATAGTTTGTATCATGTCTTTCTAACTGAAGGAGTGAAAAACAGCAGAACAAGAAATCTAATCAATATAATGTCATTATTTTTTTTATTAACTTTGTGGTTAAATATATATATATATATATACGTATATATTATATTGTAGGGCTGTACAGAGTAGTTTGATGCTCGATTGAGCGTAGCAGAGGATATACCGGTGACGTGAAGATAATGTTGTTGGTACTGGTTACAGACAGACTCGGTATGAATATAGGGCTACACTAATATTAATATTATTAAACTATTTGTTTCTGACTCGTGTGATCCAAACATTTCCAATAACTCCAGAGTTATGAAGTCCAGAAGTTAAAAATGTATTGAAAAAAGATGTTCCAAAATTCACAACTAGGGCTGGACAATATATATATATATACTATATCTATATAAGACCAGATATCAACTAGATATCATAATATGATATAAGTGTTGTCTTCTCCTGATTTAAAAAGCTGCATTACAGTGAAGTAATGTATATTTCTGAACTGTTCTTGCTCTTCTATTATTTGCCTTTACCCACTTCGTCATTATATCCACATTACTGATGATTATTCATCAAAAATATCATTGTTCAAATAGTTTGTAAAACCCAATGGTCAACCGTATGATATCATCGCAATATCGTTATAATATATATTTATAATATATTAGGTCAGAAATATTGTGATATTTGATTTTCTCCATATCGCCCGGGCTTATTCACAACATGTTTTTATCTAATAAAACATTCTGCTTCTAACAATATTTGTTGGCATTCAGCCTTTCAAAAACGACATTTTCACTGCGCTTGTCGCACACAAAGGGAGCGTACACTTATATATACGCAGTTATATTCATTAAAGAAAGTTTATTTAGTAAAAAGAAAGACTAACTCATTTAATCCGACGAATCACTTTATTCAAATTGAGGATTTTGTTCGAGGATTTATTCTTTTTTTTTTATTAGGGTGATGACGTCATAAAATATAACGACAGATCTTAATTCTAAAACCTCAATAGAAGCTTTGAATGTAAAAACTAGTCTATTTTGTTACTATTGTAATCCACATTTTCTGCCAGTGTTTTTAACTTAAACGATGCTACCCAATCCTCTCCACGTTTATAATGTTGGTGAAGATGGATTTCCTGTTGGACTCGCAGTAAGTCTCCGTTGAGCTGCTCTAAAAGGTATTTCAGATTACTTCTGCCCTCATAGAGTACACTAGATATCGGCATATTGCCCAAATCTAAAAGCAACGATTCCCAGCGTTGCTACAGAAATTGTTCTTTTGCTTTAAGACTCAAGATCGACCTGTGACAATTTTCTAATTTTCCATATCATGGTTCATCCCCTTTTTATAGCCATGATCTAAAATCACATCCCCACCGTCCCCAAAATCACACCAAAACCACCTCCTGACGCCGGCACCAACAGGAACCTGGATGCTTCCATCCCCAGGTTTCCTCCTATCTTGTCATTCAGGCATTGTAGTGAGCTTAACCCCCCCCCCCCCCCCCCTCCTTTCTCTCTCACATCCCTTCTTCCATTTTCTTTCTTTGCCCCCGTCGGATGTATGTTGTTGACACTGAGGCATCAGGAATAATGGAATCTCTTGTCAGTGGCTTGTATTTCTGCGCCCAGGCTGTTAGGGCTGTGTATAATAGTAGCAGAGGAGGAAGAGGGGAGGTTATGTGCCACTGATAGTAATGAAGGTTGCCTTTTCATTTTTTAATATGGAATGTTTGTGGGCCGAGGCGATGCTCTCCGCTAATCCTGCCCTCGAGCCCAGCGAGCTACATGGATGTGTCGGTGTTGCACACACACACACACACACACACACATGCAGTGACATTCACACACACAGATAAAAGACAAACATACATGTGCACACCTTCCTTTAGGCCAGACAGCAAACTGTTTGATAAGTCAGGGTGCATTTCTGCTCCTCATGAAAATTTCACTCGTCCCGTTGTTTGTGTCTTAAGGAAACGCAGCCGCTTCCTGTCGGAGGAGAAACACTGTTTGTTTCTTCAATATTTGATGGATATGAAAGCTTGATTCAGTCTGAGGAAATGACATCAGTGTGATGAACGTGGAGGTCACTGCTAGTAACGCGCCGCTGTCGCTTCTAAAAACTGGTTTGTCAGGACGGAAGAAAATAATAATTTTTGAGATGACGCACGTCAGCGTCTAAAATGTATTTTTTCCCTCCGGTGCCACTGCGGCAGGTCACTGAACATTTCTACTCGCCACACAATTTTTTTTTGTCTGCCACTTCTGAAATCTGTGTAGAACGCTTTAGAATTGTAAACACTAGGACCGTGTATTGGCAAGAGTCTGGCGATACGATATGTATCATGATACCGTGGTAACGATTCAGTGTATTGCGATAAAGATGATCCGAAAGATGGTGACGAGAGGTTAACGTCACGCTGCCGTAAAGTGGTATCGCTGCCGTTGTATCGGAGCCGTTTTGCGAGTACGAGTACATGAGCACAGTATCAGACCCGATACCGGTATCGGGTATTGGTGCATCCCTAAAAAAAGGTTTACTTGTTTATGCCATCAGAATAGCAGGATCTGCATTTGCATTTATCACAGAGGACGCATCTCTTTGCAAATCAAATAAAGTATTGACTGAGTTAAACTTTACATATAAACTATTAATTAGAAATCAATACAAGGTTTTTTTAGAATCGATTTGCAATGTATTGCAATATTTTCTTCCACTCCTAGTAAACACTGAGTCAGTAGAAATATGGATCATGTAACCTTAGTCCCTGCCTTTTTTTAATTTAGAAAAACAAATCATATTTCTTAATATAACCTAACCTAACATTTACCTTGTTATTTGGCAGGTGGCAGATGCCAATTTCATTCCCTGCACACGGTTAAATAAACGCTTTTAAAGCTCCCAAAGTTGAGTAAATAAATAACACAGCATCCTCAACTTCTCCTCACTGTGTCATTAATTGGAGTTAGTAGTGTGTGTAAATTACGGTGCATGTTAATTTGTGTTTGTTTTCTGTTGGCTAAGACACCTTTGTGTTGCCTTAAAGTCTGTGTATCCCACCGGCTAGTGTGTGTGTGTGTGTGTGTGTGTGTGTGTGTGTGTGTTTTCCTCCGTCGGCTAGGGTTGCAGGGTCTTCTTCGGCACTGGAGTGTGCTGTGTGTCTAATTGCTTTAATAGCACCTGGTCTCTAATCCCAGGTAATTAGAGCGCTCAAATTAGACGGCTACTTTCAACCGTCACTTGAAAAAAAGGCAGAAAGGGAAGGCCTGGAGGAAGACCACTCCACTCACACACACTAACACTTCTACTGACACACACACACACACACACACACGCACACACACGGTGTTAAAGCAGAGGACGACTGGAGGAAACAGGTTTAGTTGGGTACTCGGTAGATAAATGTGTGAACATGACGTTAGATTGGTGAGCGATATATTTATGTTAAATGACAACCGTTCGTCTCCGTCTCCACGTACAGTACGAGCGGCGGCGTTCTAATCGTTATTGACTTTCTGACTTCTTTATCTCTTTTTGTTTGAGTGGCACGCCGGCATCGTCGAGGCCGCCTAAAACGTGTCTGGAGAAGCTGCGGGGAAAGGTTAAGGCCCACTTTTAAAAGATGAGCCGGAAATGTCAAGTGTCCGCCCCTCGGGCTCCCGCTACCGTCTCCCTGTACTGAGACTGCCGTCGGGGCCGTGCATGACTCACACACACACACACACACACACACACACACACACACACACTCACAATCACAATCACCGGTACAAAGGTTAGGAGTTGCTGTTAGAGAGATGGCCTCCGGTCTCTTTCATCTGATTTGGCCCTTGTGGCATCTCAGCGGGGCTCCAGGCTCGCGGTCACAGGTTAAACTACAACAATAGAAGAGCGGGAGACATCCAGGTGCTCGGAGGCTTCAGCTAACATCAACTGCTTTTTGTTTATGTCTGTTGACGTTAACAACCAGTTATTATTTAGTGTCTTAAAATCTGTCAACAGCGAGGACAACCGCATATCTAAAGGGTGACGG
>NC_133803.1:35227049-35241262 GCF_043250625.1 Sebastes fasciatus
GGAAACACACATGAAGGCAGACAAATAATCACAATCACACGTATTCACTGCAGCCACAACGTTCTAATGACAGAGTTCCTAAGACGTTTCCCCCCCACCGTGATGCGTCTACGTGGCCGTACCTCCGTCACCTGGCGGAGGAGAGATGGTTTCTTAGCTCCGCTGCCTGCTGGGAGCTCACTAAACTGTGTTGTTGTCAGTGTAGATATAATAAGAGCATATTTATCTGCTGTTGATTAGACTGTTTTGGTTTCTGTAAAGGGGGGGGGTATGCATGTGTTTATTGGTAACTGTGATCTACCTTGTCTTGGAGATAGAGATACAGCGATCACAGGTTTCTTTCTAAGAGCTATATTTAATAGCAAGACTCCAGATTAACTTTTTTCATCACCGGCCCAGAACTGTCTCCAAAAATACATGTCAACCGTCCTGAAGTAGTCAGTGTAAACCGTCAAACATTATACATGTTATCTTTTCACTTTGTTATTGTCATCTATAGAGGTTATTTTCATAAAAACAAATACTTCAAATGATTAGGAAATACATGATTGTGTTTTTATTTAGAGCTGGTGTTAGGAAGTTAAACAGGTCATAATTCACTCTCTCATATTTATCTTGTATCGAGTGCTACAGGATTGAGTCCTAAAACACAGAAATGAGTTATGAGCATTTCATCCCTTCCTGTTCCCTCGTCTGGAAGTCAACGTGTTTTCAGTTCGATGTCTGAAATCAGGTCTGTGGTTAACACAAGAAGAAGAGATTTTAACGTTTTGTTCTACGATATAAAATACGTCAGTAAATATCCCACTGGTGAATTTTGAAGCCGGTACGTGTCTTAAAAAGACAGTTGCTAACAAGTGTCTAAATGAGACGACTAATCACGCCGACTCGTCCTCCTTTACAGCCTCGTTGTGTTTACTCGTTGTCGTGCCACCGTGGTGTCGTTTGTTTATAGCCTAACGTTAGCTTTTTACTTCTAGCGATTGATTCCACACTTCAAGAATCATAAAGTGGTGTTCATTTGTGAAGATTATCTTGCTGAACTAAACCAGTAAGTATCATAAACGTTTGTTTTCCACGGAGATTATTTTCTGCAATAATCCAAACCCAATGGATCAATCCACATTGGCTATTGGTTAGTGGAGGGGACCGGGGCGATGCTAACTTCCTGGTTGGCCTATAGAAATATCTATAGAAACATCTTCAAACTACTGGATTTATTCAAGTTTCTCACCAAAAACTACATTTTACAAGATATAGAATACTAATTTTTATTGTGTAGAGCTTGATCGCGTCATAATGTATGATTAAGTAAGTTGTTCCTCCTCCATGGCCTCACGCTGAAGAACTTTGACACTGACGATATGGTGTGTGTGTGTGTGTGTGTGTGTGTGTGTGTGTGTGTGTGTGTGTGTGTGTGTTACTGTTTGTGCCGCTGTGTGCTGACATTAAACTGTCATGCGGAAGCGGCACACGTGTGTAAATGTGACAACAGTAAATGGTAAATATGAGACATATCGGCCGTTCACCGGTCCTTGCAGATCAGCTGAAATCTGGCTGGTTTCAATTGCCAGCCGATCGATCGGTGCATCTCTATCTGGAGAGAACTGTTTGGTTTCATTCCTCTTCTCTCCTAACAAATTAAAACCAACATACATGCACTCATTCCTAAAGCTCAACTGAATAACCCATTCACACCTTGCCCTATGTCACCATATCTGCACATTCACAGTCTGAGGTCCACACATCACCACGTTACCACCTCCGTCCCTCCGGCTGGCTCCTAGCGTTTACTCTTTTCCCAACACATAAATGCACACTGCTGTTTTTTCCCTTTCACTGTTACTACACACTCACATATACACACTGTGTCCCCTCCGTGGCCCCCGAGGGCTACACAGAACGATATGCGTCGGGTTCCTGCAGCTTGATTTCCTCTCCTCATACACACTCTGGCTCAGCGATAACCTCTGGTGGCCCTGTTAGGCATGAATGCTACCCTGTTGACAATAACCACAGTGGAGGCAGAGGGAGAGACCCAATCCCATATCTGCTAACTGCCCCTCACCCCCCCTCCAGGTGCTCAAGTAGCCCTGAAGAAATTGGCTAGATATAAGTAATATGGGAATATGCCGTAGAAGGTGATAGCTGGTGAATAGCTGCAGCGGTGTAGCCGGCGCTCTGCGACCAGCTTCTCTGTAAAGATCTACACCGGCTGCTGATGTACGTTTGGCCAAGCGAGCTGCTCCTTTACAGACATACTGGACGTAGATATCAGCTCACTGACACCTCCGAGTGTATATATATATATATAAGCAACACTGGGGATGTGTGACTCAGGATATTAATTAGTAAATGTCTAGTTGTTGTTAAATATTGTGGACGAGTTGAATTATTCAGAGCCAGATTTTGGATGTTAGATGCCATTTTTTTCAGTATCTTTTGACTTCATTTAGACGCTCTTAAAATATATTTAATGCATTACAAAAAGTATGAAATATGTCTTTGCTTCGCCAAGAACTAGTAAACAAACCAAAACATTACCTGGCAGAAAAACGAACACATTTCATAGAAACATTTTAACCATACCACTTTTCAGTGTTTCAGGAATAGAATGATATATTTTATGAAATATTAAATCCATGAAACGTCAATAAATGAGTCCTGCTTATTGGACATCACCTAGGATTAATGTGCGCTGCATTGGCCAATCAGGGTTCCTGTTTCAACTGTTTTCTTGAATTGGCTCACAGTCACAGTGTGTACCTTAAGCCCCTTTCCTACTGGACAAGAAACCCACTAACATCTGGCTTTTGTCTTCAGTAGGAAACGTTATAATCGGCATTCATCTGTGGTCAAATGACTCTCTAGTAGTGAGGGGTATTTATCATCTCTGATCGGCAGCGATGGAAACATGACACCCGGCTGGACACGATCATTTTCTCCCTTTTTCCGGCGCGATGCTACGTTACGTTACGCTATGTGACGCGTTGAAGTGAATATATAATAAATAAAATCAACTGGAATTTGGACAATTATTATAATTTATTAACGTACAAAACAATTAATATGCTCTCCTCAAAGCCACCAGACTCCATTGACAAAAACAGTCATTTTAACTTCATTCAAACTCCACAGAAACAAAATAAAACTCATCAAAACCATCTTCATTAGTCTTTCCACTGTTCCAACAATCGCCAACTCTGATTGGTTGAAAAAAAACGTTAAATCACAGTTAGACGTGAAAAGAAACAGACGTTATATGCTCACTTCAAAGCCACCAGACTCCGTTGACAGAGACAGTCATTTTACCTCACTGATTGCCGTAAAACACACTTCATTAAAACTCGACAGAAACGAAACAAAACTCATCAGAGATCTTATATCAGAGATCTTATATCAGAGATCTTATATCAGAGATCTTATATCAGAGATCTTATATCGTAGAGCGCGATGTTTCAAATAATGTTTTTAGATGGCATAACATTTCAAGTATTTAAGTTTTTTTAACAAAATATAACTCATCAAAATCGTCTTTGTTTGTGTTTCCACTGTTCCAACAATCACCAACTCTGGTTTGAGAGATTGAAAGAGAGACTGAATAAGTAACAGTTATAAAAACCGTAACATTTTCATTGTTTACTAATCCTGTTTTCTGGCGCGTTTGTGACGTTGAACGTGATGCACCAGACAATAAAACAGAAAAGCTACTCGTCTACTGGCTTTGGGAAAGGAGGTTTTCCCGTAATTAACGCATATACGCGCTAATTTAAAAAAAGTAAAAAGGGGGATTAGTCAGCACGGACGACATTACAAATGTTAGCGGTTGGTAAAGTTCCCAACCAGCGAGGTGACGGTGGTGATTCCAGGTTGTAGTGAGCCAAACGTTGACAGTGTGTCACTTCCTGTTGGCTCTATAGTGACAATAATATCTGCATAGAAGCTGATTTTCTCTGCATGTGAGATGTGATGTCTTTGTCTTTACACCCTGGATGTTGTTGGTATGTTTCCAGCAGTGCCACATGCAGTAACTGTACGTGTTGTAGGTGGTTGTGATTGTGAGAAAATGACAGAGGAGTAATGCACGGTGTGGTGTCACGTAGCACCCTGAAGGTGTTGGAACAAGAGAAGGAAGGCACAGACTAAGGCAGCGTAGTGAGGCAGGTTAAAGACTCCAAAGAGCTAGCAAGAGAATGAAATGAATGTATGAAAGAGGGCGATGTAGAGGGACGATGGTGTTGCTTTATTAGAATGTATAGACTTTATCGAATGGACAGCTGAAATGGAAATGTTGTAGAAAGGACGACTATCTCTGCCTTTCATGGCCAGTTGATAGACATGCCCCCTCCTCCTCTCACAGTCTATCTGTGAGGAGTGATTGCAATGAGCTCAGACTGTGCTGAATTATGACAGATAAGGACAATCAATATTGGGGGGGGGCGGGGTGGGTAGAAAAAAAGCGTGAGAGAAGTGAATATTCAGAACACTTACCTACCGCCTTTGAAATGATCCATTATCAATGCATGTGTGTTAGTCTGTCCATGCTTGTGTGTGTGTGTGTGTCCACCGTCTTCACCTGGTCGTTGGAGGAGTTTGCATGTTGAGATTGTGTGTTTGGACCGCTCGCTCGCTAGCTCCTCCGTCTCCTCTGTGTGTGTGTGTGTGTGTGTGTGTGTGTGTGTGTGTGTGTGTGTGTGTGTGTGTGTGTGTGTGTGTGTGTGTGTGTGTGTGTGTGTGTGTGTGTGTGTGTGTGTGTGTGTGTGTGTGTGTGTGTGTGTGTGTGTGTGTGTAATGAGGCCAAGGAGAAGTCATTTGTCATGCCATCTGATAGCGTAGCACCGAGCACCGGGCTAAAGCTCCCTGAGCACAACCGGGGGGGGGGGGGGGCGTTGATGATTGACAACGATAGATAGCTGTCAGTCACTGAGAGCGAGGGGAGGGGGTGGAGGGGAGCGGCGGGCCGGAGCGGGCGGCGACGGCGCTGACATTTAGTTAAACCAAAAGCTTTGTCAGCTGGATGATGATGATGATGATGATGATGGAAAGTGAGGAAACTTGAATATTAGACTCTAATCAGTCACCGATGAGAAATACAGAAGATCAATTCTATCGAGAGCCTCATTTCAAATGTTATCAACCAATCAGCACGGCGCGCTGATATAGTTGAAATTATTAGCATTTATAATAATAGTTGTCTTACAAGGATATACAGATATAGATATAGATATAGATATAGATATAGATCTGGACCAGGCTGGGGATTGTTAAAGAAATGACGATACCAGTTCCTTTGATCAGTGTTTCTCAAAGTCAAAGATGACGTCCTCAAATGTCTCGTTTTGTCCACAACTCAAAGATATTCAGTTTACTGTCACAGAGGAGGAAAGGAACCAGAAAATATTCACATTTAAGAAGCTGCAATCAGGGAATTTTTATGTTTTCTTTTCTTAAAAAAATACTCAAACCGATTATCAAACATAGTTGGTAATTCATTTAATAGTTGACAACTAATGGATTAATGGTTGCAGCTCTAGATTGCTATAAACTGAGTCACCTGCTAATTCATTACAACAGACTAAAAGGACGCATACATGAAATACCAAAACTTCAACAACCCATACAATAGTGTTTGATTATAGTTTGTTTGGAATCATTCATTTATATTACACTATATTGTGAATAAATAACAGTATATGATTCTATTAAACCCTATAAACCATAATATTGAATCATTACGCAGCCTTGCTCTCCTCTTTTCAGAGATCTTATATCATAGATCATAGGAACTTCTTTAGATGGCATCAAATTTCAAGTAATGAAGTTTAACTTTCTAGGGATTAGGGGGAAACATTTCTTAATTACCCGTTGTGTTCTGCCTGGTGCAATAAATACCATTTTTTTTTTTTTTAATCTGGTAATAGTTGATATTTTTCTTTTTGTTATTAAATCCAACAAAAATATCAAAACCAGCATTTAAGTGATCCTACTAACAGGTATTATCTGATTGATCCTATTACTTTGTGCCATCTTGTTGTTTTGAATGATGTATTTGGAGCCAACAGACTCGTGGCTGACGGCCTCCGACAGGTTCAGGAATATCGAGGCAGCCCAAGAGTGTGTTCCAATCCACGTACTTCCAGAAGTACACTTCAGTGTAGTGCACTGTGTGCACTCTGTACTCACTTGAGTAGTGCGTAAATTTCAGCGGGGTAGGATCGTCTCAAATGGAATACTCTGCGGCGCACTGACCGGAAATGACGATCGCAACATTTGAGCGCGGCTCGCTACCCGCCAGAATATCTTCTGAAAAAAATGAAAGCAGAGTGGAAATTAGGTTTCCAACGTCGTCGCCTACGACGTGTCCTCCTGTTGGCTGAAAATGCACCGGTATGTTTACGTATTGTTTTATTCTGTTATCTGCGTATGTTTGAATAGTGGGCGTGGCTCCGCCCCTTCCACTACGTAGCCAAGATGGCGACAGTTGAGTGTGGAAAGTGTCCAGCGTTCCTCACTCAACGATCTGACCGTTAGAGTACAACATCCGGGTACTTTGAGTGCACTGCATTTTGCCGTACTTCCCAGTGTGAACGCACTTATGCACTCAAAATGCAAGTGTAATTTCAGAAGTACGTGGATTGGAACACACTGCTGGTCTTTGCTGATTTTGGTGTTTTGTTGGGATTTGTTGACAATAACAAAGATCTAGAATATTGCCAGCCTTGTGATGTAACTGCACTCAGCGGGAACGTACACTAACATGCTGGCTACTAACACAGAAAACAAGTCACCTAAAGACAACAGGTCTCCTCTCATATCGGTGTCTCAGTGGGACACGTCCAGCACTCGTCAGGCGATCAGAGAAGATATAGAAAGAATAAATCACGACACCGAGGTCAAAAAGACTGCAGCGCATGTCAAGACCAACATCGACCCTGAAACAAAACCCAGCTCCAGATCCTCCCTCCCTCCCGTCTTCCTCCTCATACAGCTCTCACGTTCTCCCTCTCTTTCTTTCTTTCTTTCATTGGGTCCCTATTGAGCAGCCGAGTTGTCGCTCTCTTTCACAGCCTACCCTGGGCGAGAGGGGAACAATGTAAGCACACTTTGCTCCCCTGAATACGTGTTAGAAACCCAATCAGGCCCTCTTATTCTTTTTCTTTCTTTTTTCTTTCACACTCCCTTTCTGCCGGGGGGGAGGAGGGAGGGAGGGAGGGAGGGAGGGAGGGAGGGAGGAACTTAAACAGGCTCGCTGTAAAGGCAAACTCCTCTCTGTTCTCCCTTCTCTTTTTTCCCGCCGTCAGGTCTTTTTCTTCCTGCCTCGTCTCTGCGAGCACAAACACATACTTTCCATCAATAGAAAGGGACAAAAGAGGTGAGAGTGAAAGAGACTCCTCCCCAACAAAAGACGTCATAATTGATTGTAAATTGAGAAACATCTCTCAGTTCAACCACTTTGTTATCCTCCGGTTCTCTCCTTCTGTTCTCGTGTCACCGGTCAGAAACAAATACAGATTCACTTCATTAAGAAGGGTTTTATAAACTGTGTCCAAAATCACTTCCTCGTTCACTTTCCACATAATAAACACTCAATAGATAACTCCGTAGTGAGTTGTGAGTTATAACACTTCTAACAGATCACTGACGGCTGTAGCGTTGTATAAAGCTCGATTTATACTTGACACGAGGTTCACATCTATCCCGCCGTAGATGCCGACGGTGTAGGTTTTAATGTGGAATCACCTGTTGAATGCTTCACCACAGTATTAGATGGATGTGTGGTACTTGATCAGACTGTAAGAGTGCTTTCACACCTAACCTGTTTGGTTCTGTTAAAACAAACTCCGGTCCGTTTGCCCGGTTAGTACGGTTCGTTTGGGCTGGTGTGAAAGCTGTTAATTGAACCCCGGTGTGGATCAAACTACCGTCTGAAAACCAGGTTCTCCGTCTGCTTCCCAGTGGACTCTGGTGCAGTCCGTTTGTGGTGTGAAAGCAAACGAATCAACCACAGGATGTTCTGATAGCAGATATGTGATTTCAAAAGATAAACTACTAATAAATCCATCTGCTGATGATGAACTCTGTTCAGGAAGCGATCTTCTTATTGATCGGTATCAGATTGAATATCAGGCCAATATTGACTCAGATAGCTGGATCGGGTATCGGTGACAACGGGGCCGATCTATTCAGTTCAATTTTATGTTTATAAACTATATATACTATCATATACTATACTACTACTTTATATACTGTGATTTGAATTGTTGCTGCATTTAAAAGGACCAGAACTAAGATACACCTCGGTCCGGACCGGGTTCCTCTCACCTGTCGTGTTATTCGTCTATCTAAATTGTTTTGGTGTTGGAGATGTCGGCCTTCTTTCCGCTGTAATGGAACTAGGTGTCACTTGGCTTCTGGTGCTCAGAGCTCCAAAGAAATATAGATATTTGATAACCTCAACAGCGACGTCTCTGCCCGTAAACGTGGGATAAATAAAGGTTAAAAACACACGGAGAAGGGTTCAGAAGTCAAAGAGAGAGGGAGACGGAGAGAAAGAGGGAGAGATTGATAGACTGAGGAGATCTACGGAGGCAGTGAAACAAACGAGCGCCGCAACAGGTCGGAATTAGATCAACACTATCAAGCAGCCCAGATACAAGCTGTGATACCTGGGAGAGATGGATGGGGAGGTAATGTGTGTGTGTGTGTGTTAATCTATTTATTTACCTGTCATTGGCTGCGATAATGGTTTCCCTCCCGTCTCTCTCTCTGTCTCTCTGTCTCAGTCTATCTGGTGATGGGGGATTGGGTTTCGTGTGTCGCTTGATAATCAAACCTGTATTTTCTCATCAGACTCTAATCAGACCAATTACACGCGTGACGGAGAGCGTGGGCAGGTTGATGTAGGGGGGCGATAAGGACACACACACACACACACACACACTCTCACAGGTCACACACACACTTTGGGATTAAGCGCTCTGTCTTGGGGTATCTGCGTCTCTTATCGGGGACAACCATCCCTGACATGACCTGTCAGCAGTCATGCCAAAGGTGTCTCTCACTCACAAACACACATGAGCACATGCACACAGAGATCATACATGCACACATAGATCATACATGCACACAGAGATCATACATGCAATGCACCAAATACAACCCAAAAAGAAAGCAGACTCCTCCTTCAGAGATCTCATCAACCATTGCAGGTCGGCACTACTCGTATCTAGAGCTGGGACGATACGCCTATCTCTATCTTCCATATGTATTGTGATTTTTGAGTATTGTGATTCAATATTACGATTTTTTTGTTAACTTTTTTACCACTAGACCATGGGGAAGAGTTAAATTATACACTTCTAGGGACTTTTACTTTGAAAATATCTAAATTAATACAATACAATGTTTGACTCTCAGCATGTCTGTAGTCAGAGACGTCCTGAAGTCAAATATATCAGTTTCATTGTCAGGAAGTATTTATTATCCAGCAACCCAGAAATCAAAGAATGAAGACGTTTCCCTCACAGATTAGTATGATTTTCTTTTTAATTTATAATGTTTTATACTTCTGGTGAATATAATCCATCAATCTTATTTCCATAGATGTATTTTGTATATATAGTTCCCTTATTTTGAAAACCAGACATAGTTGCTACTTCCTCTAACTTCTCCAAGGTGGTCTCTAGCTCTCCCGTCAGCTCCGTTCTCTTTATCCATCCATGGTCAGCTCCATCGGGGCCGTTTCAATGCAGAGAACATTAATGTCAGTATCTGGGTTCTCTACAGTCGTAGCGTCGGCCCATTTGACCACGGAGACGAGAGCGATGGCCGGCTCCACCGTCACGTTACCGCCATACCATAACGTTTCCTGACAACTTTTTCTGACTTTTTTCAGCCTTTTTTTTTTTCGGAAATATTTCAGACTTTTATTCAAACATATATCGGCATTTTGTTAACATATTTCAGACTTTAAAAAAAAAAATAAAAAAATTCAGACATATTTCAGACTTTTGTTTGAACATATTTTTGCCTTTTTGGCCTTTTTTGGGACATTTTTTGGGCCATATTTTGGATATAATTTGGCATTTTTTCAGACATATTTCAGCCTTTAAAAAAAAACAAAAGAAAATTCAGACATATTTTGGCTTTTTTTCTGACTTTTTGTAATTTACTTATTTTGTTTCTTTTTTAGAAGTTAACCAGCAACTTTATCTCTGCTCTGTCTAGCTCTGCTTTTCCTGTCAATGTGTGAAACCCAAAGTGTTTCCATTCTTTACTGGATGTGTAGTGTTTACCACGCTGGATTTAACATGTGAGGGTGCAGGTCGTATCCACGCTGACCCTCCAACGTTTTAGACTCTGCCGTGTCTGCCGGCTTCTGCTCACTACGTCCGGCCGGCTACTGTTATTTTTGGTTGATGGATACAGAACGGATATTACGTCATGTTACTCAGACTACTAACAACTACTAACAATAGCAGTAACTTCCTTCTACCGCCACATCGACTCAAACGAAGCAAATATATCAATTCTGGCATTCAAAACTAGATTTAATAGATTTAATAGATTTAAAAAACGATACAAGGTGAATAGATTTGTTTCCCTCCCTTTACTTGTAACATAACCCGTGTTGGTTCTGTGAATCTGTAATTGAAGGTTTGTGTCTTTCTTTGACAGGCATACGATGGCTTTGCGAGCCTGGGTATCTCCCGTCTCCTGGAGCCGTCGGACATGGTGCTGCTGGCCATTCCCGACAAGCTAACGGTGATGACCTACCTGTACCAGATCCGGGCCCACTTCTCCGGCGAGGAGCTCAACGTGGTGCAGATAGAGGCCAACAGCAGTCGCAGCACCTACAAGGTGGGCGACTTTGAAACGGACACAAACGCCTCCATAGGTCAGGACAAGTTCTACGCTGAGATCAACGACGTGCAGCACCACCAGCCTAACTCTGAGCCCGCCGAATCCGCCGGCGGCGTTAACTCTGAATCTAACGGCACTAAAGCCGCCGAAGAGGAGGAGGTGACGGAGCCGGGTCGGAAGGCTGAAGTAGCAGCGGTCGGCTGGCCAGCGGCGGGGCCTTTACAGTCCTCCCCTCCTGTCCCGTCGCCACGCACAGCGCTAGTCGCCTCGGTGAAGGACTCGACCCGCGCGACACCGTCGAGCTCCGAGGACAGGGGCAATCTGCTCAAAGCCAACACTTTAGATCTCAGCGAGTTACCGCAGAGAGTGGAGAGAGAGATGGAGAAGGAACGACAGCAGAAGGACGAGGCGGGAGAGGAACGGAGTGCAGAGCCGGGGTCCCCCACCAGGAGAGGGGCCTCCTCGTCATCGCCCCACCAGAAACTGGGCTTCTCCTACAACAGGGACGCTGACCTCATCAAGAAGAAGAGGGCGAGCCTGCGTCACTCGGAGTCTGAGCCCGCCTCAGAAACCAGCTCGCCTCCGGTCAACCACACAGACACGCCTCCCAAACAGGTAAACACACACTGAGGATGGAAATACACAAGAAGGAAGCGCTATAATATATTTATCTATGACTTCATCTCTTCAAAAGTTCCATCTTTTTCTTCACTTTGTACTACGGCTGCAACTAATGATTGAATCTATTGATTATTTTCTTGATTAATCGATTAGTTTGGTCTACGAAATGTCAGAAAATAGTGAGAAATGTGGATCAGTGTTTCCCTAAAGACCAAGATGACGTCCTCAAATGTCTTGTTTGTTCCACAACTTTCATATAAATTCAGTTTACTGTCATAGAGGAGGAAAGAAACCAGAAAATATTCACATTTAAGAAGCTGGATTCAGAATTTAGACTTTTATTTCTTAACAAATACTCAAATCAATTGTACTATAGTTTTATAGAGCTGAACATGCTGAATATTTGTATTTCTTCTGTTTGATTAATCTGTTTTAATAGAAGAGAAGCAGCCTCTAATTGCAGGGATGTAGAAACAGTAAATATAGTTAAAGATGTCCTTGAAGGGTCAGTGAGAGATACATTAAACTAGCTCACAGCTAATTATAAATCGTGCACCTTAAACAACCTCCTGATCAGTGTGTACCACGTCCACTAACTCACGTCTCGCTACTTAAGTCAGGTATTAAGATTCTGACGGCGTTTACCTGCAGCTACCTGCCCGGCCCCTAAATGGATTGTTCATGTTTTTATCCGTGCAGCGTGGCTTTGATTGAAACTTTCACTGCTACATCAGTCATAAGACAGAGGATGCGGCGAACACTCATTCCCTCCTGGCGCTCGCTAAGCTTCAAAATCCCGACCTCGTTGATTCCGCTGCGGAGATGACCGTACGGAAAGTCTCCCGTTCTGCATTAGATGTTGTCGTCGCCTGTCTCTCGTGGCAGAGACCCAGACGCGTCTTTGCCCGGGCCCTCTAACATGTGGCGACTACAGACGGCGCCCAGGAGAACCCCCTGCTTTTTGACATTTCATTATATTTTTCATTATATTTCTCATCCCTTCAGTTGATGGCAGTCGGCGCCGTGACTGCTCAGGCGTGGCGACGCTTTGCGCCGAGCACACCTCATCTCACACGCACCTTTAATGCGTGTGCGCACACACAGTCACACAAACACACATTGAACACATCGCTGCCTGCGTTGGTTAACCCCAGATTACTGCTTCCTGTTTACAAGTCGAAAGGTCACGGGGCAGGCGGCGGGGAGTGGGGAGTGGGGGGGGGTTATGACAGCTATGACACCCCATTTTGATCTGCTGTTATCAAGTTAGCGGGATGCATCGTGGCCTGCAGCCGGGCCACATCTGAACATGTAAACAGCCAGCGTTGCTCCGTCTGTCTGAATGTAAAAGCTCTGTTTGCCCTCTTCGCTCCCCCGTTAGAATACAGCCAGGATTACCTGGCAGATAAAACTCTAAGCTAGGTGTGTTTTGCTTTCTTGTCAAAGCCGTCATGCTCTCCACACCGCTGGACCCGGACCGGGCTGCAGGCCGGCCTGTCTATCGGGGGGATACACACTGATCCTACTGTTGGGTCCGCTTGTCTTAATTCTTTTCTAGCTCCACCTGGACGCTGGACGACGAGGACATGTCAAAGCTGTTTGTGTGAAAGCTTGCTATTCATTTCCATGGCATGTCACTTATTGAGGCGTCACATTGACTAAATTACACAAGTTAATTCATATTTAAAGAATCATATACGAGGCAGAGACAGTCCAAACATTATTATTTGTTGCACTGTGTTGACGAAATACTTTTCATTCACCCCAAATCAAGCATTGTGGTGAAAACACCAATATTTCTCACCGAAGCTTCGTAGCCCAAAAAATGGTATTCAGGACAGCCGTACTCCCGCACCGCCGCACAGCGCTGTGCTGATCGCCACAACACCTGATTTAGTGTGAATGCAGCCTGACTTGTTATTTGGCTACACACCTGTAGTTAATGTTGTATTCTCTCTTCTTAAGGAGCCGACACCTGCTCCGGTATCAAGTCCCCCTGCTGAGAAGGTGAGTACGAGTTTGAAGAGAGTACATACGTGAAAAAAAACATACTCATAATTCTGATATTTGGAGAAATAAAACAGCCTTTTCCCTCCGTAAACTCTGTGGGACATGTGGGGGATATGTGTAGACACAAACAACTCCAGAAAACTCAGAGGCACTCTGTTTTAAACAATGAAAATGCCTTCATTGTAATGTCATAATCATGTTAGACCTGAAACCAAACTGAGGCATCAAGACTTGGTCAGGGAGTCAGTAATATTGGGGATGTGTTTTGATGTGTTTTGATGTGTTTTTGTTTAACTGAGGAAAAGGACACAGTTTTATTAGAAATGAGCTGTATTGTTTTACATCATCACGCCGCTCTGTCGTTGCACACAGAGGGTGCTGTCTCGTCAGGAGGAGCTGAAAGAGAGAGCCCGACTCCTCCTGGAGCAGGCCCGCAGAGACGCTGCGATGAAGGCCGGCAACAAGAACGTCCCCAACTCAGCCGCCAGCGCACCAAACAGAGCCGCGACCGTCTGCGATGTAAGTCAAAGTCAAACCGCTGACAATCCTTTCTGTTTAAACAAAGTGTGTACGTGAAGCTCAGTTTGGGTCAGCCTGGGTCTTCATGTGTCTGACCTCCTCTGTGTGGAGTCAGTACAGGCTGAGTCCCTGACCTCCTCTGTGTGGAGTCAGTACAGGCTGAGTCCCTGCCTCTTTGCTCCGTGCACCGTAGAGGTGAA